>NW_015159723.1:622447-715280 GCF_001447785.1 Gekko japonicus | reverse complement strand
TGCAGCTGTGTGGCAAGGGAGGGCAAAGAGGGCCCTCCACCTCCTGATTTTTGTTCCACTGTCCCTCTGCCCGCTGCATGCCTCCCTTGCCTTGTATAAATCTCTGCACAACTGCCGCAGCTGCCTTGTAATTGCTATAACCTTCAGATGCTGTGGCTGCTGAGAACATGGCCCTTTCTGTGGGGTGAGTTGTCGGACAGTGAGAAGTCAATAGGTCCATTTGCGTAGACCTGTTCCCATGCTTAAGGTGAGGATGAGCAGGGCCCAGTCCTTCCTTGAGACCTTGCTCTTTGGGCCTAGAAGTATTTGCCACTAGTTCCAAGTTTCTGGGGGTGGTGGCAAAGGCTATTGCGAGGGATGGGAAATGTTCTCTGGGCAAGCTTAGAGACACTGTCCTGTCTCATTTTCAAGGGCCTGAGTTCTAGCTCAAATGCAGTCTGTCCCACTTCTCACTCCCTTCTAGCTTCTTTTTCATTTATTCTCTCCTTTTTCCATCCCCAATTTAGGATAATGAGAGGCAGTTCTAATGAGGCCCTGCACTGACAGAGGGGCATGAGAAGAGTTAAGCAGGGGAACTGTCATTGCTAGGAATCTAAGCAGGAGTGTACATATTTTGACTAGGCTTAGTAGCCAGCCAGCCATTGTTTCTAGTACTAGTGAGACTAGGCTTTCTAACGTCCTGCTTCACAGAACCAAACAAGTGGATCCCTTCTTGTACACAGTGCCTGGCGAGCAGGACCTTGCAGGAGAAAAGTGGTAAAGCCAAGTTTGTCTATATTGACCCATCCCTTCCAACACACAACACTGATGTTGTGTCCCATCTCAACATGCATCCTAGTGGCATTTTGAAAAACGGGTTGCTTACCTGTAACTGGTGATCTTCGAGTGGTCATCTGTCCATTCACACCCATGGGGATACAGTGTGCATGCGCTGGATCGATCGGCATTGTAGCAAGCTCTTAACGGATTTTCGCACCCAGACCTCGGGCATGCGCAGGACCCCATCACGCATGCCCAGAGGGTTGGGCGCGGACATCCTGCAAGTTCCTTTGAACCGCCGCGAATCAACCCCTATGGAAAATGTAGAAGCTGACAGCAGCGGGGAAGAATGGCGGGTGGTGTGAATGCACAGATGACCACTCGAAGATCACCAGTTACAGGTAAGCAACCTGTTTATCTTTGACGTGGTCTCTGCTTTACACCCATGGCAGATTAGTGAGCAGTGGCCTACCTGGAGGAGGGTGCTGGCAGGTCATTACTGCGAAGCTGAGGATAAGATGTGACGTCCCATGTTGGTACAAGAGTTCTTTCGGACGTCTAGGGCGTAGTGCCTTATGAACGTGTTAGGCATAGCCCACGTAGCAGCTCTGCAAATGTCCATCAGGGGAACTCCGTAGAGGAAGGCAGTGGAGGCTGCAGCAGCTCTGGTTGAATGGGCCCTGATTTGTTGTTGTTCAGTCGCACAGTCGAGTCTGACTCTTCGCGACCCCATGGACCAGCTCCCGCCAGGCCTTCCAGTCTTCCGCCGACCTCTGAAGTTTGCTCAATTTCATGTTCGTTGCATTGATGACACTGTCTAACCATCTCATCCTTTGCCGTCCCCATTTTCTTTGACCTTCAATCTTTCCCAGCATCAGGGTCTTCTCCAGTGAGTGCTCCCTTCTCATTTGGTGGCCAAAGTATTTGAGCTTCAGTTTCATTATCTGGCCTTCCAGGGAACAGTCAGGGTTGATTTCTTTTAGGATTGACTGATTTGATCTTCTTGCAGTCCAAGGGACTCTCAAGAGTCTTCTCCAGCACCATAGTTCAAAAGAATCTATTCTTCAGTACTCGGCCTTCCTTATAGTCCAACTCTCGCAGCCATACATGACTACAGGCAATGGCTGCTTGGCGATAAAGTAGCAGAGGCCGATGAGACTCGCAATCCACCTTGATAGGCACTGAGCCATGATGCAAGTGCCCAGCCTTGCTGGTGCATAGGAGACGAACAGTTGACAGTCACGTCTTGTTGGACGGGTTCTATTTAAGTAAAACAGGAGCGCACGCTTCGTGTCCAAGGTGTGTAATAGCCTCTCCTCTGGGGATGTCGGAGCCGGGAAGAAATCCGGGAGGAAGACCTCTGCCTGTAGGTGAAATTCTGACACTACCTTTGGCAGGAACGAGATGTCAGGTACGAGGCAGACAAGGAGTGTCATATCTAAAAGCCAGTATTTCTCCAACTCGTCTTGCTGAAGTGACAGCAACCAGAAAGGCCATTTTCCATGACAGGAATTTTAAGTCGCAAGTTGTGAGCGGCTCAAAAGGTTTCCTGGTGAGTTGGCAAAGGACCAGGGGAAGGTCCCAGGGGACGACAGAAGTTTTGATGGGAGGGTAGAGGTGCAACAGTCCCTTCAAAAAACGTTTAGGAAGTGGGCGCGAGAACAGTGTGCATCCCTCAACTTGAACATGGTAGGCCAAAAGTGCGGCCAAGTAAACCTTTAACAAGGAGTGAGAAAGTCCCGTGTCAGCGAGAGACAGAAGGAATTGAAAAACTTTCTCAAGACCTGCGGAGGTGGCTCGAGGGGTATCGTCACCCAAGGTGGAACAGAACTTTTTCCACTTGTAGTGATATGATCTTCGCGTAGTGGGCTTTCTGGAGTTTAGCAAAACGTTTGCTATGTGGGCGAAAAAGCTGTTGACGCTACTCTCCAGACTGTCAACTTCATTCGTGGCACATCGTGGTATAGGAGAGGGGACTCGGATAGGAACAGGAGGTCCTGTGCCGGAGGAAATTGGTGGTAGACCCCTGCTGACAGGTGGAGGATGGTTGAGAACCATGGTTGCCGCGGCCACCACAGGGTTATGAGGACCCAGTTCGCTCTGTCGGCGATGATTTTGCAGACCACTCTCAGAAGCAGGGGCAGCGGAGGGAAGAGGTAGAGAAACCCTCTGGACCACGGATAGAGGAGACCGTCCCCTAGAGACTGTGGGTCCCTGCCACCTCGGCTGCAGAACAGAGGGCACTTTTTGTTCACTCTGGTGGCAAAAACATCTATTTGGGGAACCCCCCACCTGCGGAAGAGTGGGAGAAGGTAAGTTGGGTTCAATTCCCACTCGTGCAGACTGAGTACTGCCCGACTCAGGTGGTCTGCCTGCACATTCATGTGGCCTGGGATGTGCGTGGCGACTTAAGAAGATGTTGTGGGCAATGCAGAAGTGCCATAGCCGGAGGGCAAGGTCGCAGAGACGTTAGGAGACTGTGCCCCCTTGCCTGTTCACATAGCTGAGGGCAGTAGTATTGTCCATGAGGACAGTGACACATTTCCCCTCGATCAGAGGCAGGAAACTGGTGATTGCGAACTGTATCGCAAGCAGTTCCAGGAAATTTATGTGCTGTTTTCATTTCTGAGTGTCCCATCTGCCTCCAACACAAAGTCCCATCATGTGGGCGCCCCAGCCTGAGAGGGAGGTGTCTGTAGTTAGGGTAATTTGGGGTGATGGAGGATGGAAGGGTGCTCCCTGGAATAGGTTGGAAGGGACAGTCCACCAAAGTAAAGAGTCCCGTAGTTTGACAGGTGGGAATAGGAGGGTGGTGTGTGTGTCTCTCTCTGGATTGAAATTGTAAATAAACCAAAGTTATAGGATACACATTTTCAGCCTGGTGAAGACCGGTACGGACGTAGCAGCAATCAGACCAAGGAGCCTCTGTATTTGGAAAGCCGTTACTGAGGGTCGAGTACGCATGACAGTGGCAAGATCCATGATGTCGGCTGCTCTGTTTTGTGGCAGGTAGGCTCTGCAAGCTGTGGAGTCCAGGAACGCACCAATGTACTGTATTTTCTGGACCAGTCGAAGTTGAGATTTTTCCAGGTTTACTTGTAGACCTAGGTTTTCCAGGAGGACTAGCATCTCGTTGATGTTTGAGACTAGATCGTCCCTGGAAGTCGCTACCAAGAGCCAATCGTCGATGTACGGGTAGATGGCGATACCCTTGAGACTGAGGAAGGTTGCGACCACCACCATCGTCTTTGTGAAGACTCTTGGCGCGCTTGAAAGGCCGAATGGCAGGGCTGTATATTGGTAATGATGTTGACCAATAGCGAAGCGTAGGTATTGGTGGTGGGACGGGTGGATAGTGAGGTGGAAGTATGCGTCTTGGAGGTCGAGAGTGGCTATCCAGATGTTATTTTGTAGAAGTGGCAGGGATACCATGTGGAAGCGGTGGTATTTGACAAAGCTGTTTAGCGCCCGTAGGTCTAAGATTGGTCGAACGCCTCCATCCCGCTTCGGGATGGTGAAATAGTGGGAATAGAATCCCTTACCCCGTAGATGTAGTGGCACCTGCTCTATGGCTCCCTTCTGCAGAAGGACAGACACCTCTTCGAGGAGGGCTGAAGAAGGGGGTGTGGAGACAAAGACAGGAGTAATGGGGTTCTGGAGAAATTATATGCGGTAGCCGTGGGTTAAGATGGACAGCACCCATTCGTCTGTGGTGATGTGACGCCAAGTTTGGAGAAAGGGGGTTAGATGGGTTGGATTTGACTTGGATTTGACTTGGAGGTAAGAAAGTAAAAAACCCTGCTTGGAGGACTTTGGCTGCTTAGTACGGGAAGACTGTTGTCCCGATCCAAGTCTGGGTTTTGGAAATGTGGGCTTCTGACCACCAGAATATGTACGTGGCCTTCATTGCCGGTCAGGAGATTGACGGTTTGGAGTGCGTTTTTGCCAGGGTCTAGACCAAGGACGCGGCTGATATTGCTGTCTCGTAGAAGATAAACCCCAAGAGCGCGAGAAGCTTTTATGCTCTTATCCATATCCTGTAATATGGTGTCTATGGTGCTGTTAAAAAGACCAAGGCCATCGAAGGAGAGGTCTTCTACATATGACCTAGTATCTGGTAGAAGATTAGTGGTACGGAGCCAGGAATACCTTCGTAAAGCTATTGCAGAAGCCATTGTCCTGGAGGAAGCATCTAGGTCATGCTTGGAAGTATTAATCTGTTGTTTTGCAAGTACCATGCCTTCTTTTTGGATTACGCAGGCTGCCTGAAGTTTGTCTTCTGGAAGGTGAGCCAGAAGCTCAGAAAACCGTTCCCACAAAGTGTACTGATACCTACTCATACATGCTAAGTAGTTGGTGGCCTTCACTCCTAGCACTCCCGTAGAGTAGAAACGTCGCCCGAATGCATCCAGTTTCCTGCTCTCCTTATCTGAAGGTACAGAATCTGTTCTCTTGGACTTGGATGAAGAGGTGACTACCATGGTGTTTGGTTGGGGATGGGAGAATAAAAATTCCGCTCCCGTTTCCTGGACTCTATACATATGGTCCAAGCGCCTTGTTGACACTGGAGCCGATGAGGGTTTATCCCATGGCACTTTCACTGCCTGTAGTAAGACCATGGACATAGGCAATGCTATGGCCGTTGACGTATCCAGTTGTACGATATCAAAGACGGCATCTGTAACCTGTGGTTGCTGCTGCACGACTGAGAGGCCAAGAGAGTGGGCCATTCTTTTTATGAGGTCTGCATATGAAGTTAGATTGTCTGATGGAGATATGGGCTGGTCATCTGCTACTGCCTGGTTAGGAGATTTGTGGTCAGGGGAGGTATGGACCTCTGAAGCCTCCTCTACAGTTTGGTTAGAAAACCTATCAGAATCCTCCTCTACAGAATCTGAGGAATCAGGATCTGGCAATTGAACCGGAGTTGCTTTAATGTGGCTGGTTGAATCCATCGATGGTGGAACCGGAGGACTGGGAGGATGATATAGATCCAGTCGATGTTGGGAAGGGTCATCAGACAGATGATTTGGAGGACGAGAGAGAGATGCTGAGGGTCTGGATCTATGGGGTGACCATGATCTGTGGGCAGAATGGGCAGAGTAACGATCCCAATCCGAGTATCCCGCTGGAGTTAACCACGGCATGGATGGAGGTGGATAAGCCCCGTAGAGATACCTCAGTTGGCAGTGATCCCAAGAGAGGGCTGGAGGTGGGGGCAAAAAGACTCGTGGAGATCGACTTCTGAAGTGGGAGCGTCCGGGAGCGTCCGGGAGACAGTGTAGTATTCTGTCTCTGTGAGCGGCACCTATAAGCTCGCACATCGATATCGACAGGCTCAGGAATCAGACGAGGAGGATGACACTTGAGTGCTCCTGGAAATCTGTCAATGCCGACCTGCATCGATATCGGCATGGGCCTCGGAGACCGTCGATGTAGACGACTGAGAAGGAGAGCGATCCGCACCCCTCTGGGCGACTAAGGAGCTCAACATTATCGATATCAGAGAAAGGTTGCATGTCTACCAGCGTGTCTTGGTCAAGCTGGTGTACAGGAGAGTCCATAAGCTGGATGGTTGGTATCGGTGGAGCAGCCTGGGCCTCCAATAGTGATATTGCTGTTGGAGCGGGGGGCACGTTAGGGGCATTACCCGGTACAGACGCCGCTACCTTTCCCGTCTTCGCCACCTTTAGGGACTTGGAGGAGCCCTTTTTGGCAGACTTATGCTCCTTGCTGGGCTTCAGCTTTTTCTTCACTGGAGTGGAAGCGGAAGACTGCGCCTTCAATGCCGGAGCCGTCGATGTCGATGGTCTTTCTGAATCCATCGCTGAAGGAGGATGTAACGCTCGGTTTTTCCTAGTTTGGTTAGAAAACCTAGCACAGTGCCGACAAGGCTCTGGTCGGTGTGTCTCCCCCAAACAAAAAATGCAAAGGGTGTGGCGGTCAGGTGGAGCGAGCTTACAGCCGCAACCCTTGCAGCGGTTGAAAAAGCTCCACTTCTTCTCCATAAAAAAAGTAAAACGGAGAAGAAAAAAAGTTGGGGGGCGGGGGGAGCCCAAAGGCCAAACTGAGGTAAACGAAAAAACTTTCCCCTCAACAAAAACAATTTTTGTTGTTGTTTTTAAAGAACGAACGATACAAAGATTAGTGAAAAATAACGAGAAATAAAGAAAAAATCCGAAGAGCCTCTGAGGAAAAAATAGTACCGATCAGACCGATGAAAGGAAGTTGCTTCCAGCGTGGTGGAAAGAAAGGAACTGGCGGGATGTCCGCGCCCACCCCTCTGGGCATGCGTGGTGGGGTTCCTGCGCATGCCCGAGGTCTGGGCACAAAAATCCGTTAAGAGCTTGCTACAATGCCGATTGATCCAGCGCATGCGCACTGTATCCCCATGGGTGTGAAGCACAGACACCACGCCGAAGATCAAGGCATTCACCGTCTCCATGGATTACTGATGGCTGTTCAAACCCTTAACTGGTCTTACAATATAGCTAGTGTTACCAACCACCAGGTGGTGGCTGCAGATCTCCCAAAATTGCAACTGATTTCCAGACCACAGAGATCAACACCCCAGGAGAAAATGGCTATTTTGAAAGGTGGACTCTATATCATTATGCCTTCTCCTCCCCAAACCTTTCCCTCCCCATGCCAATAGGGCTCTGTTTGCACTGTGAGAAACCACAGCTCCAATGCACAAAATTAGCAGCACGGATTCTGTATCCCAACAGGGCACATCCAAGCACTGCTCTTCGTCTGTTTCAAAGAGTTGTAAGCAGGGCTCTAGTCGGGGGGGAGCTCTCAGGTACGGAGCTCCGGAAGAGAACCTCTAGGGGGCGGGGCGGTCACGTGGTGAAGCCCCGCCCCTTCTTTACCCCGCCCTCTGCTTCGATCCTCATTCCGTTTGGGAATGAGGATGAAGCAGGAGGGTAAGTAGCCGGGCCTTCTGACACACTTCCGGTGATGTCAGGGGGTGTGGCCTTCTGTCACTTCCGGTGATGTCAGGGGGCGTGGCATATGCAAATAAGTTATGCTAATGAGTTATGCTAATGAGCTCCGGCAGCTCTTTTTCTACAACAAGACCCCTGGTTGTAAGGGATAAAATGGCCAGAGAGTCCAATTTCCTGCCTAGCAGAGGAACAATTATTAATCTGTGCTATGTATATGCACTGGAATAGGAACATTAGTTTTTCCTTCCAGGAACAGGAGCAAAAGCAAGGAAGAGAGTCCAGCTCAGCTCAGTGAATGGCAGCTCAGAGCAGAGGAAAGGGCCCTGGATGTCAGGAAATTTGCCTTGGAAAAGGGCATAGTAACAGTCACCACCAGATGCTGAGCATTACCTGTTCCTTCACACTAGAAGGCTCTTTCCCCTGTGCTGAACAGAGTAACAGCTGGCCAGTTGCTGCCTCCTAGTGGGTGTTGGAGTTTTTGCTGTTTCTCCTACTGATCTGCACATCCTGAGGTTCATTTCTGAATACTTTCAATCTGAGTGAAACAATCCCTGGCTCAGAACTTGCAGTCTTCAAAATCAGAAGTGGAAGTTTGACTCAGCAGGTCACATTTGGGCCTGCAAGGCTCCATACGCTACCACAGCATCTTTCCTTCAGCCGTTGATGTTAATATGAGTGATCCACATGGAGTGCATACTCCAATTAAAGGAGAGGCTGTCCATGAGTCAGGCCACATTCTGCAAAGAACACAAGTTTAGTAGCTGGTGGAATTTGTAATCACAAGGTGCAGCAGTAGCCATTTTGGAATGCCTTTAAGGGGAAATGGGACATATTCATGGTACATCAGTAGCAGAATGGAAACTCCTTGTCCAATGCAGCACACCTCAGAAGGCCACTTGGGGCAGGTGGGCATCAGCATTGGATGGTTGTTTCCTTTGTCTCTCACTGGCCTTTGTTTCTCACTTGTGGGCTTCCCAGAAGCATTTGGCCATCCCCGCTTGGATGTTGGTCTGATCCAATGCCACTCTTCTAATAAAATCTTCCCAGGCCAAAATCATGAGGCCTTGTTTGTGTGGACACATTTTGATATCTTGCCTTTGTTTGTCCCTGCAGCTGGATGCTGAATATTTCCAGTGTGAAAAGTGTTGTGTTTTCAGTGGGGAGAAGCAGGAGGGAAGCCCTCTAACCTGGTATCTGGTCTGTTTCTCAGAAGCAAGCTGTCACTTGGTGAAGTGGCCCATAAGTGATGAATGTAAAATGTACATGAATTTGCTTTTGTCCTGACCTGAATGGCCCGGGGTAGCCTGATCTCATGATCTTGAAAGCTAAGCAAGGTCAGCCCTGGTTAGTACTTGGATGGAGGTCACCAAGGAAGTCCAAGGGCAGGTAATGGCAAACAACTGTTGAATGTCTCTTGCCTTGAAAACACTATGGGGTCTCCGTAAGTCAGGTGTGACTTGATGTCACTTTCTACTGCCATCATCCGCTGAGTGTGGTCAGTAGGAAATATTATTGGGATGCAGGTCTCCCCACCCCCAGTCCTGTTGTTGTGCTTTCAGCTTATGTTGCCTGCACTTTTTCCAAGACAGTCCAGGTCTGTCTCTTGCCTTGCTTGAATCCTATTGCCTTGAATGCTTGACGTGAATTTTGCTGTCCGGCTTGTGAGCTTGGCCTGTGCATTGCTTCTTGGCTGAGGGAATTCATATTACATGCACATTTCTGTTTCCCTCCTTGGCTGTTGCTGGCCTATTTGGTTTATTCATTTTCCCCCACCTCCTTGCTCTCACGCACCGCAGCCACCACCAGACGAGGCAGACGGACTGGTTCTGCTTTTGCTGCCTGGGGCGGCTCCCCCTGCCAGAAACCCGCCAGCGTTGTCAGCAACAGATGGGGAAAAGATGGCAGGCTCCCAGCTCTCAGTTCCCTGCCGAGGGCAAAGACAGGGTGTGTGTGGCGCCTGCTTTAGCGGCAATGCCAGGCAAGTGCTGACAAACTCTCTTGGGGCCTCTTGGGGGCCCGGCTGGCGGGGACGTCTTAGAGAGGCACACCTGTGCCAGGCGAGGTGGTGCCAAGGGAGCTCGCTGTAAGCCGAACAAATATCCAACAAATATCGCCCTCTGCCCTTAAGGCTTTAGCCTTCATGCAGTCTAGCCAGCCCTTGCCAGTCCTTTTCACATGTTTGCAGTTCAAGGTAAGAGCTCAGGAAGGAGTCACAGCCAAAGAATTCTAGAAAGCCAGGAAATGTTTTTTTTCTAGAGTTCATGCAGGAGAACGTCCTGGTGGGTTGTGCCCTTAACCTTCCCCTGGAGCATTCTTCAAAAAATTGGCATGGGTATGAACACCTGGTTTCTTCCCTTGAACCCCTCACACCTAAGGGCACAGGAAGGCAGATTAATTTTTTGGCAGGTTTACTGTACTGGTGGTTACCTCACCAGGAGATTCTCTCCATAGATTTCCTTCTCCCGTTTTCTACTCTGCCTGTGCAAGCAGCCTCACCTGCCTCTTGTTTGGCACAGGGGGGTTTTCTCTATGAGAACTTCATGCTGCTCTGGCAGACCTTGCAAATTAGCTTCCTGGCAGCATCCTTTTTTGCCTCTTTGCTCTGTGCAAGAGGGCACTCCAGCCTCAAGCCAAAAGTCCTGGACCTGCCAAGGGTACATGAGACCCCAGAAACCTGACTGCAGTGTTTTCACACATGCTGCTGTCTGGTTTAACCTGTCAAATCTTTCCATGCTGCAAAACACATCTTGATCCAAGGGCCTGATAGAATTCATTTTACTTTTCCTAGCTTGTTATGGGGAGAGTCCTCCCCTATATTTTGTACTTTGGAGGGGGGGGCTTAACTTGGGCATGTTTGATTTGATCCTTCCAGCAAAGCTGGTTACTTGCAGTTCCATTCATGTTGTCCACCTCTGTTGTTATAGCGAATGCAGTTCACTGGCTTCACAACCAGCTTGGAGTTCTGCTGTCTTCTGTTTTTATTTTAGGCTTTAAATGCCTGTCCATTTGAAGAAGAATTCTGTGTAACCAAAAGGCATGTTTCTAGCATTTAGGCATCCTTTTTGTGATCTGTGGGACTAACATGTGTCCCTGTAGGACTGACTCTCTCCTTGTAAACTGCTCAGGCTTTCTTGGTCTACTCACAGTGTACCCACCACCAAAAGCTGTGTCAGCAACTGCAAGGAGCTCAGTCTTCTTAATGGTGCTCCTGTCCTTTGGCATTTCGCCTACAGGGAAGTTTCTTCACTAGTCGCCTATCAGTGCCTGGCCAAAACATGCCTATTTTAGCAAGACATTTGGAAGACGGATGTTTCTAGGGGTTGCTGGTTAGTTGCAACCTTTTTTAAATGTTTTATTATATTGTAAACAGCTTTCTGAGTCTGCCAAACTTGAAAATAAATTTAGTAAAGCAATAAATAAATACCTCTTCTAGCAAGATCCAGAAGCTAGAAAGGTTCAGAAACCTTTGGGACAGGCTAGTGCTTGAAACTGGCAAGAGGAAATCATTTCCAGGCTTCAGGGGATGAACACTGAGTAATATTCAGGGCTCAAGAAGTAATTGCTGCGGCATAGCACAGTCAGAACTGCACTGAAGCCTTTCAGAAGACTGGCTCTCTGGCTGTCTTTTTTTTTGGTCATCTTCTCTTCACAAGCCCCATTCATTCTGGGTTTCTATTTTAAACAGGCCGCCCATGCAGCTCTTCCCAGCATCTGGGGAATTGCCGGTTGGATTCCAGCCTGTCATGGCGCCATTAAAGGGCACAGGCAGTCTGCCAGGGGAGCAAAAAATGGTAGCAGCCCTACGGAGACAACCAGTCTGAAAGAAGTTGCTGGCACAGGAAGAGTGAGTGGGAGGAGTGAAGTCATCTGGCAGAGGGGAGGGACTTGCAGCCTCAGCAGGTGGTTTTTGGCAGGATACCCAAACAGGAAGTCCCTCCCTTTCACACAGGCCCAGAGCAGCAAGTGCCGAGGTGTACACTGAAGGCAGAACAATTCTGCCTCGGGTAAGGCTCATCTTTGGGATGGTGTTTTCGTGCGAAAGGTGAGTTTGAAGGGAAGCTTGCTTGATCCTGTTCCCTTGAGGGCCTGGGAGGCTTCTTTTCACTTGGTGAGACACGCCGCCGTCTCTGTCTCGACAGGAGGAGGTTGGAGGGATCCCACGCAGAGCATGAGAGCTTTTTGGAAGATGGGGGGGGGCTTATTGTTTTTTTTTTTCTCTTGAGCCCCAGAGGGGAAGGGGCCCTGAGTATGGTCAGGAGGACTGCTCTTTTCCAGGTCTCAAGGAGCCAGCCATTCATACTTATCCTTGTGCCTATAGATGGGCCTCAAGCTTGCCAGAATTGTTAGTGGGTTCAGTCATTTCTTCTCTTGTATTTAACCAAGGTTGTACCTGTAATTTAGTTTATGTTGGATCAGAAATGTGAAACGCTGAGGGGTCGATTGAAGGGGAAATAGAGGAGAGGAGGAGCCAGCGAGGGAAGGCATTGACTGGTCCAGAAAGTAATCCTGGGCCCCTCCTAGCAAGTGCTCAAAATGTTTTGGGTGAACACATGTAAATGTGTATTCTCTGGATAAACTGAGATGCCCTTCCAGAACAAAGAGCTCAGCTTCATAGGGAAAGGCACCTTGCATGTTTGTTTTGTGCTCTCTCTGTGTGTTAAAGTAGAAAGGTCGAGGGTGGGGTGTGGTTTTCCTGGAAGAGCATCTGTTTGCATGGCGGTTGCAGGCAGTTTGATGAGGAGTCTGCATCTGTTGGGCCAAAACAAAAGGGGGGGGTTGGAGCGGTAAACTAATTGACTGTTCAGAGAGGGGTAAAGTGGAGGAACAGCCATTGTGGATCTCTCAGTGTGCCTGAAGGGAGCAGGCGAAGCCACAGGGATCAATCCCACACTGACCCCACAGTCATTGCCACCTGTCAGGTATAGATTGACAAAGAACCACCTCAGGATGAAGTCATGCATACTCTGGGGATTGCAGACATTGGGTGTGCTTTGGTAATGCATCTATCTCTCTTCAGAATCCCATTACAGATGCACCTGTCTTGGAAGGTGCTGCAGTAGGGTAAATTTTCCCAGAGCAGCTGAGTTTACAAGATCAAAGCAAACTGCTTTCCAAGGAACTACAGCTCACGCTTGGCAAGACCTCTGCTAATTTCGCAAGGGAATTAGGGTAACTTTGCTATACTTGGGTTGCCAGGTATACTTGGGTTGCCCTGTCTAGCAGCTCAGATTTAGCAAGGTTTCGACTGTTTGCTAGCATGTGATCACCTAGCTAGAAGCCATGGTCAACATCATAGGAGCCAGCAGGACAGGAGGAACCTGGGACACAGTGGAGGCTGTGCTTTTTCCTGACGGCTTGCTCCTGGAGGTGGGGTGTGTATCTGTGCGTGCATAGCACATATAAATGCTGAGGGCAGAAATGGATTTTAAGAGGAGATTCGGGCTCTGGGGATACAGGCTTAAACAACCTCTGCTTGCTCTTACTGAAAACTGGGCCAAATGGGGTACTCGGGGGGGGGGGGAGATCTGCCCATCCTGCTGACATAGGGGTGCACCTGGATAGATCCCAGGTCAGAATTGCGCCAGGCACTGGAGAACTGGCACCAACTAGTCCTTGGCAATTTTTGGCTGCTTCATGGGGCCTGCCAAAGGCACGGCCTGTCAAGCCAAACGTGACCCACATAACTCACATCATGAATGCATGAATCTGCCTTATATTGAATCAGACCATTGGTCTATCAAAGACAGTAGTGTCTACTCAGACTGGCAGCAGCTCTTCAAAGTCTCAGGCTGAGGTCTTTCACATCACCTGGTCTTTTCAGCTGGAGATTCTGGGGACTGAACCTGGGACTTCCTGCATGCCAAGCAGGTTCTCTACCACCACTGAGCCATAATTCCCTCCCCTTATCAGAGGATGGCGGAAGACAGGAAGGCCTGGTGTGATCTGGTCCATGGGATCGCGAAGAGTCCGACTCGACTGTGCGACTAAACAAAAAAAACCCCCAGATACTATACACATACACACATCAGTTATGCAGGTGATGGAAATGTGTCTATCGAGCCTATACTAGTTTGTCATACTTGGCTGGTGGGCTGCATTTGGCTAAGTGCAGTTGTTCTCAAAATGTGGGGCAGCCCCCCACCTTGGAGGGCATGGAACACTCTGGGCAATTAGAGCCTTTCTCCCATCGCCACCCAAAATATGGTCGTGTTGCATGCTCTCTGGCAGAGATCGCTCATTGCTCCACATTGGGCTTGTGGGGGTGTCTGCCCCCAAGCTTCTTTGCCTTTTGAAATACAATTTGGACTCAAGTACTGCTTTGTTCCCCATGTGCAGTTTCACAATGTGCTGGATTCAAGTTATCCTGTTCTGTTTTTCTCCAGATGCCAGTGTTGGAACAGAGCCTTGCATATCTTTGCATGCAGCAGCAGGCAGTGTGCACACCAATGTTGCAAGAATCACTGCATGTGTGCTGTGGAACAGGAGGCTGCTGCCTGTGTTGGGGGTGGCAGAAGGCACAATACATTTAGAAGTGGGAGGGTGGAGCTGGCGCAGTATAAGAAGTACTGGCTTAATGAGACATATGTTGCACAGGACAGTCCTAAGGGCAAGACCAAGTTACTTGTGGCTCACTCCCTTACCAAGGGGCAGGGCTGCCCTCTGTCTAGCCAGTTGGAGTTTTGCCTTTGAGCAGTCCTGACCTGCAAGACCATCCATGATTCCCAAGGGAAGGCTCTGCTTGCCGTTTCTTCCACCCTTTTCAGATGGCAGGGGCAGTCCCAGTCAAATTCTTTCTTGCATTGTAACCAGACACTCTGAGCATGACTTCCCAGATCCCTAGAAAGGACAGGAAAAAATACATCTTCCATCAGTCCATTGCTTCTTGGTAACCGCAAAGCTCCAGACACTTTTCAGTGCACAAGATTTCCTTTTTCACTGTTTATCACTTTTTAGCTGAAACAACAAGCCAGCTGCTTGTTTGCATCTTGGAATAGTGCATCTTCTTGCTAGAAGTCGCTTACACACACACACACACACACACACACACACACACACACACACACTGAGTAATGCACTTTCAATCCACTTTCAGTGCAGTTTGCAACTGTACCATGTGAAGTGGCAAAATCCACGTGCAAATGATTGCTAAAGGGCATTGAAACTGGATTGAAAGTGCATTATTTGGCCTGTGTGATTTTAGAAGGTCTGATGACTCTCTGCAGTAGAAAAGAGCAAGAGTCCAGTAGCACCTTAAAGGCTTAACAAAATTTGTGTCAGGATAGGAGCTTTCTTGAGTCACAGCTTACTTCTTCAGATCTGAAGAAGTGAGTACTGACTCAAGAAAGCTCCTACCTTGACACACATTTTGTGAGTCTTTAAGGTGCTATTGGTCTCTTGTTCTTTTCTGCTGCTACAGACAGACTAACACAGCTACCCCTCTTTATGACTTTCTGGTCTCTGGAGAATGGATGGTTGGTTTTAAGGTCTTGTATACACTTTTGCATTAGTGACTGAATTCTGCAGAGCTGAGCTGACTTTCCATTCTGGCTGATGAGGTCTGTGTAACTCAAAAACGTGCATCCCCTTTACCAACTAATCAAAAAGAGAGACAGCTTTTTAGCTCATGCTAAAAGGGTTCTGTGGCATATGAGGGTTGGCTGCCTTTTTCCTCATCACTGAGGCACCACAATTTTGCTCTGTTGTGTCAACATTGGGATTGGGTGGGGGGGGGGACAGAACTGGCAGGCGAGAAGAACATAGCTTGCAGACAGGGTTTTAAACATCATCAAAGGGCTCTTGGAATTACCCACTGCCTGCACTTAGCAGTGAAACTCCACCTCTGTTGAGAGACCCGTTCTTTCTGTCTCTTAGAAAGCCTTGCCTAACTCCCAGCTCCTAGCCTAAACTGATCTCTGTGCATTCTTCCTGGGTGGCTTAATTGAATGGGCATGATTCGATTAGCCCACAGAGCACTCTCACATCCGCCTTTTGGAGGTGGGTGTAGATTAATTGAATCTTGTTCCTTGGGAGAGGCGACTGGGGCCGAGCTTGTGCAGTGCCCTATCAGGGGAGCCAGAGAGCGAGCCCTGGAGCCTCAAGCAGTTAAGTGCTGTTCCTGTCTGAGATAACATTGCAGAGGAAAGAGCTTCTGTTGACAGAGGAGGAGGAGAGCAAGCCAGGCCAGGACTAGAAGGGAGGGAAACTGGCAGGCTGGCTTTCAAAGGGGAGAAAAAGCTTTATGCTAAGCCATTCTGGGGCTGACAAATAAAGGATGTGGAATGGGGAACTGTTGCTCTGCTGGTCCTAGAGAATGAAAGAGAGAAGACAGGTAAGAATGCCTTTTATTGGAACCTGGTGGTAATGCTGAAAGTGGGGAACTCTGGAATTCTACCAAGATACTCATTGGGGATTCCTTTCTAAAAAAGAGAGTGCAGGATCACTACAGAGAAATTCTTAGAGATTAGGCTGCTGTCTGTCTCTGGTATTTGCATCTAGGCTTCAGAGCCTTAGGATTGGAGAGTTGGCATGTTGGGATATGGATACAGGCATGTTGGGTGAAGTGGAGCCTTGATGTGCATGGGGAGTTGGCCAAGTTCTGCAGGCCACAGTGGTTTGTGTCATAATCTTTGTGACCTTTGTGCTTCCACACTACTGTTTTGCGCTGCACATATCAAGGACCTCAGTTAAGAGGCTATTTTGTACACATTGAAAAGACACTGCCCCAGGAGAAGTCTCAAACTGGCCAAATGCAACAAGGAGCAAAGTTACATTTTACCAGTGGGGAAAACTGTGCAAGTTAGGAGCATGCTTATGTTTTTGTTAGCAAAGTATGGAGATTTCCCCCCCTTATTTATGCATTTTAATCGCTGTGGCATTGGATAAGGGCTGTGGAAAGAAAGTTGGACATTCTGAAAGCTGTGAAGGGAAGGAACTATTATTTGCAGGACAGAAGAAGAGTGACTTGTTAGTGGCGGGGGGGGGCCTCAATGTGAGAGTCAGGAGAAGGTGTCGATACAGAAATCCCACATGTTGCCTACTCCACTGGGAATTTCATCCTTGAGCACAGATCCTGCTCTCTTCTTTTTCCTAACAGACCTGCTAGATTTTGCATTACAAGCTTCTCTCCAAATTTTGTCCTGTGGCTATTGCCCTGAGGATATCTTAACACAAAAACTTTTGTCTGACACAGTTCTAGAGCTGGCTTGCGTTTGCCTCTTAAATTCCCTTTTCTCTGTTTCCCTCCTGTTGCTCTACTCTGTGCTTTGTTCCTTCCTTTCTGTGGACATCTTTAAAACAGGGTTGTCTCTTGCACATAGCCCCAGCACTGCCAATCCTAGAATGATTTCTGCAGCAGCTGGAGGAATTTAGAGATAAGACTCATCTGATAGAAGAGCTTGTTCCTGCAAGGGATGGGGGGTGAGAAGGATTCTTCTTCTTCCTTCTTCCTGACACCACCCTACTCAGGAGAGCAGCTCTTACTGAAACCAGCATGCATGGCTCGGGCCTGCTGTGTACTGTGGCCTGCCAGATGCTTAACCCTCCTGTCTCTGCAGTCTTCCATCCCCTGGGCAGTTTGGGGCACACCCAGTCATATATCGTGGTCCCCCGGGGGTTGCACCCGGACCTAGATGGACCAGGGTAGCCTGATCTCATCAGAGCTCGGAAGCTAAGCAGGGTCAGCCCTGGTTAGTGCTCGGATGGGAGCCTGTAAAACGGAGCTATTCTGCCAGGCTATTGGTTGAGGTGCTGGATGTTCAGCCATTCTGGCCTTCCCTGTTTATGGCCCCTTCCCAGTGTCCTGCTGTTTTAGATAATACTATTGGGCACTGGAGCTTTCCAGGGTACCTATATCAACCTGATATGAGGCATGGGGTCTGTTGTTATTGTTTATATTATTTATTTATTTTTGGGATTTATATCCCGCCCCATCCAATATACAGCTCTGGGCGGCTAACAAACGGCCATGCCGAAGTGCCATCTATTGTTTCACTGGTTTTATTGTTTTATGAATTTTATGTTGTAAGCCGCCCTGAGCCCACTCATAGGATAGGGCAGGACATAGAAATAACAACAACAACAACAACAACATGTGATCTGCTGTAGTCTTGGACAGACATATGATAAACTTACTTCAATTGGGTTTTTTTGCCTAAGGCAAGGACTCTGTGTTCTAATAGCAAGAGAGCTCTCCCATAAACCTTGCATGGCTTGAAATTAGGGTTGCCAGCTTCCAGGTGGTAGCTGGCAATCTCCCGCTATTACAACTGCTCTCCAGGTGAGATATATTAATTCACCTGGAGAAAATGGCTACTTTGTGCACTCATGAAGAAGGGGCTTCCCAGATTATGAAACTCTGACAGTGATTCTTCCACACCAGGCTTGAGGATCTCCCCCCGAACAAAAGGCAAGTGGAATTTTTGGGAAATACATGGAGCTTTCTCTTTGAAGGGAAAATGGATTTAATTGGGAAAATGCTCAAGCTTTACACTGTGGGACGTAATTCATCCTGCGCCTGAGAATCTGCTGTAAAGGTGATGTGGGTTCCTCTTGTACAACGAATAATCCCACAATATGCTCAGCCTCTAACTTGTGATGCAGGCCTGTTTTGCTGCCTGTTTCTTCTCAAGCAGAACGCTCTGGGGATGTGGCTGCTCTGCATCCAGACTGGGGAGCATGCTGGCAGCAGCAGAGAGAATGAATGTATTATGAAGTGTCTTGATCTGCAAGGATCAGCTGAATGTCATGTGCTGTCTTTCCTTGGCATGAGTGTGTGTGCATGAGCATGCGGACCAGGGGAAAGCACTGGGCATCCCCTTAGGGAAGGAGTGTTCCCGATAAGAGTTGAAACATGTCTTCTTTGCAGGGGAAGAGACCCCAGGTGCCTAAGGCTTAGGGGCGTCCTGTATTTGTTCACAAACATTTCTTTCTCTGGTAATGAAAAATTACTGAGAAGGGGTGATTAGGGGATTCGGGCCTGTAGCTGAAGTGGGGGGGTCCTGCTGAGCTCGACTTTCCAAGGTGTAATTATCCCAAGGGGGGGTTGTCAAGGGGAAGGGAGGGTGGATTTGACGCTTGAACAGGGACCAGCGGAAAATTCACCGGAGCTATTAACTGGTAATTATAGAGCACCAAAGTAGCAGGCCCAGAGTCTGGTGTCTGCGAAGAACTGAAGATGAAAGGCAGCAGCGGTAATTACGGAATCCGCAGGAGGCAGGCAGAGCACTGATAAGTAATGCTTCTTGAGCCGTTTATTGGGCATTTGGGGAGGGGCTGCAGGGGGGAGGGGACACAGATACCATATTTAATGGCGTAAAAGAAACTTTGCTTTTTATGTGCATTTTCAGAGGATATGCATCATCAAATCATTGTTCTAGGGTTTTGTTGAAGGGTGAAGGCCAACAAGCAATGGAAGAGTTTCTGTGAATGAGTAGTCCTGGATCAGCTCTAGGAAAGTGAAAAGGGAGACAAGGAGCAGTAGTATTATACCTTCACCTTTGATTGCCTTGATACTTGCTGGAATGGGGGGGGGGATAAGTGGTTTGCAAGTCCATTGTCAAGACATTTTTGCAGCTAAAGCTATGGTTAAGAAGATGGGTACATGTGGGGGGGAGGGATAAGCCTGTCTTCACAATGTTCTGCCTTTGTGGCAGGACGTTCTTCCAAGGCTGCCTTACCTCACTCTCACAGAACCTTGTGCAGCAAAATGTTTGCACACATGCGCGCGCACACAACTTTATGGCTCCTCCCTCCCTGCTGCCATCCATCACTGATCTGCATCTGCAGCTTTTATTCCCAGCTGTTCTCATAATGAATTTCCATGGGCTTATCATGTGGACAAGAAGCCCAGTCAGTGAGTGAGTGCCCAACTTAAATCCTTTCATAATGAGGGCAGAAGGGATGACCCAGGACCAAGTTCAGTGCCTCCTGAGGTTGCAGGAGCAGAGATGGGAGAGACCAGGTCTTCTGCTACCAGCAGAAGACTCCCACCCCAGAGAAAAATGGTGGGAGTGGAGCAGCATCAGCAGCCTGCCACAGAGGTGGGGTGTGTGACAGCACCAAACTTTCCATCCGTTCTGAATGGTGATGCTCCAGAGTGTGCCCTTCCATTTCCAGTGACTGGGCTAGTCAGACGGCTGCCTTTTTCCAGATGCACAGTGCCTGTTATTGCAAAACAGTTTCACTTTTGGCTGCCCCCAGCTTGTCCAGCATCAGCACAAATGCTATCTTCTGCCACTCCCTGATCCTTAAGTACAAACACCTTTGGATCAGAAACCTGGCCACCATGTGGGAGAACGGCATGAATGCATGTACTGCTAACGCATCTGTCTAGAATCACCTGAACCCCTTTTGTGATAGATGTTTGGGGACTTACAGAACTTTTGTATGCTGTGCACAACCAAAATAAATTGTGGGCAAAGGTAATCCAGCATTGTGCCAACAAAAGCTGAAATATGTGACCTGTCTGCATTAATGCAAGTTAAGCACTTCTACAGATATTTGCTTATTTTGCATAATTTATTCCACTTCTGCTAGCTGTATAAAAGGGAGAAAGGCTGACTAGGGCAGTGAATCCCACCCACAAAACACAGGAAGGTCCTATTCAGACCCCTTTCCTGGTTTCTGGGAATTCTTTAGGCATAATTCCAAACAGACAGTCATAGATCAGGTTAGAAACTTGATTTGTAAAACCTTGGGGTTAGAAAGTTGATTTTGTTTCAGTGAGAAAGCTGTCATTCTCAGGAATTCTGCCTAATGCCTAAACTTTGTATTTGTGCTGTGTGAGCTGGGGGAGGTATGCATTATTCATTTGGGAGAATGTGCTGTCTCTTTTTAAGTGGGCTGATGAGTCTTCAGCCAAGAGGAAAGGCAGGTTACTTTAATTAATTAATTAATTAATTAATGAAGTAATTAATACTCAGATCGGCACCTGATGGTGGGAAAGAGCAGCCAAACTAACCGGGACTAGAATCTGATGGTGGAAATCAGCAAACTAACCAAGGACTGCAATCTTCAAGTATAGCGTAATGGGGGTCTGAACTTGTTGAGACTGAGAGGGAAAAAGATCTTGGGGTCATTGTGGATAACTCAATTAAATTGTCAACCCAGTATGCTGCAGCAGTGAAAGGGGCAAACGCTGTGTTAGGGATTATTAGGAAAGGGATTGAGAATAAAATGGCAGATATTGTAATGCCCCTGTATAGATCTATGGTGTGGCCTCATTTGGAATATTGTGTACAGTTCTAGTCCTCGTATCTCAAAGAGGACATTGCAGAGCTGGAAAAAGTGCAGAGGAGGGCAACCAAGATACTTAGGGGATTGGAGCACCTTCCCCATGAGGAAAGGCTGAAGAGTCTGGGACTTTTCAGGTTAGATAATAGACAACGGGGGCGGGGGACATGATAGAGATTTATAAAATTATTCATGGGATTAAGAGATTTGCCAATGAGAAATTTTTCTTCCTCTCCCAAAATACTAAAACTCAAGGGCATCCAATGAAACTGATGGGCAGTTAAGGTTCAGGACAGACAAAAGGAAATACTACTTTACACAGAGAGAGATTAAAATGTGGAATTCACTGCCAGAGTATATAGTGATGGACACAGGAATAAACAGCTTTAAAAGATAGATTCATGGAGGACAAGTCTATCAATGGCTACTAGCCATGGTGACTGAAGGCACTAAGCCTCTGAATACCAGAGCCAGGAGGCAACATCAGGGGAAGTCCTCGGCCTCTATGCCCTGTTGTTGGCCATCCGGAGGAACTGGTTGGCCACTGTGTAAGACAGAATGCTGAACTAGATGGGCCATAGGTCTGAGTCAGCAGGACTATTCTTATGTTCTCAATCTCTCCCATCTCCAATATGCAGTCCCTTCAGTGCACCAGACCACAGAAAGATGGGTCTTTATCCCAAAGCTTTTTAAGCCATCTGGGTGTGGCTTGTCCTGAAAATAGATAGAATGGTGGAACATGAATATGAGTCCAGCTGCATTCAAAGTGATTAAATGTAATGTTAATATATACACATCTTCCTCCATGAGTGGTATGCAGGGAGGCTGTATGCAGGATCCCCCTGGTATGGGACTGCAAAAGGGAACTAGGGTAGGAGGCCTGAGGGGTAGCTGAAGGAGGCCTGAGGGGTCGCTGAAGGGGTTCTTTTCACACCCCTGCATACCACCTCCCTGCATACCACTCACCCTGTAATGCACACTGAAGAGCGATTCTAATTTTAGCTTAGCTAATGAAGCTGCTCATTTGAGATTCTATTTTAAGTGACCCGACATCGGCAGTGCAACTTTCAAAGGCTGGAGCCTGTGGCTCTCAACAGCTGGGTGGGGGGTACTAAAGGAGATTACAGAACAAGATGGCTTGCTTGCAGCATTGTTGTGGGCACAGGGGGAGACAACTCTGGCAACCTGGAACTGTGAAGTTCCAAGCAGCCCTGGTAAGTCCAGCTCTAGGGATATGATACTCCCAGTCTTGGGCTGCATTGGAGATGCAGAAGGGGAGGGATTTGGAGGAACTTGTGGAGCAGAGAGGGTGGAGAACATGTTGGAGTGAAAGATCTGCATTGTCAGAGCGACCCTGTGGAAGACATCTCGCCATTTTAATATGATAAGGGATGAGGAGGAGCCAGGATCGGTAGTTAAACACTGGCTTATGTGCTAAGATTGCATCCTGTTCAGTTTACAGTTGACTGAAGGGGTGCGTGCGGTGTTGCCATGCTTTTCACACAGACAAAACAGAGCTGTCCAGCTTACAGGGACCAACTTGGCCTGAGCAGTCAGTGCAGGAATCTCACAGGTCAGACTGTTTCTGCTCCTCAGAATGCTTTCCAGAGTTTGCTTTCCCTTCCTCCTTCACAGGTGTGTGTGTGGGTTATTAGTTGCAGGAGTGAGTTTGAGGGAGCTTGGACTCTTGGGAGGGGTCTGTTGTCCTGATGGATCCTTTCTCTTTTTTCTTCTGTCCCAGCACTTGTGTGTGAAGAAGGGTGGTCCTTATTATAGGCCAAGGTCAACAGTGGGTGAAGTCTGGTTGTTTCCCTTTAACCTGTCCATGTGGCTGAGCATTCATGCATGTTGTTCATGATATTTCTTGCTGACTCCATGCCAGCTAGAAGGGAAAACATGTCCACTTGATAATCCACTGTTTGTGTGCATCCTTCTTTTCCTCTGCGGCTTTTGCTGGCAGAGCACAGATCATGGAAGGGTCAACCTCCCAAATCAATGCATGCTCAGACATGCTCAATAGAAGGCCAGCCTTTGATGGGCACAGGGAAGTCTGCATTTTGCAGATGAGTTGGAACCGTGTCCTCAAAGCAGCTGCTTTAGGCCTGCATAGTAGTTTTCCTGCTGTGGGCAGTTGCTGCTTGGTTGGGTCATGGGGTAACTTTCTCCCAGGAATGTTGGAGAGTTCTGTAATAAAAGCTTTATATGGCTGAGAACCATTCAAGGTTTAGCCAGGAATGGATTCTATGCACATTTTTTAAAAAATACTAAATTCTTCTCAAACTATGTAATTTTTCCAATATTTATTTTTACTGTATAATTCATTGTTTCCAAAATTTCTATGTGAAGATCCCAAACTAGAATGACATCTGCTCACCCATCCACCTACCCTCTGGCTCCTGTGCTTTTTACCTGGCATTGCACAGGTCTTCACACTTCTCACCACAACCAAGAGCCTAAAAGTTTTTTTAAAATACGGGTGCTGAGATTGTCCACATGTTGGATTCAGTGTCATGCACACATCTGTGGTGCAAGTGTATATACAAAGAATTCACAACACCCTGGGTTAAGTGCTACCTTTTTTCTATTTCTAGTAGAGTTTGTCCTGACCTAGATGCGCCAGGCTAGCCTAATAGTGGAAGCTAAGCAGTGTCGGCCCTGGTTAGTACTTAGATGAGAGACCATCAAGTGAATCCAGAGTTGCTATGCAGAGGCAGGCAATGGCAAACCACCATTTTTGTCTCTTGCCTTGAAAACCCTGTGGGGTTGCCATAAGTCTCCTGTGACTTAACAGCACTTTCTGCCATCAGTAGAGTTTGTCATGGCTATTGCTCCTTCCTCCTTGTCCTCCCCAATTTAGATTCATCACTGCAGACTTGGAAGTGCCACCTCCTCCTTCAAAACTATCTTTGCCCAAATGATGTGCTGGGAGAAGGGGGGTAGGAAGATTGCCAGTCTCTTTATGCATTACATGGGGGTATCTGTTTGTTTTTTTTAATGTGTTCAGGGGCCAAATATTGGTTGTAGGGGTAAGGCAGCATGATGTATTGATTGTATGTATCTGGTCTGTGGCAGTTGTGCTGTTTTCCATAACAGATCTGGTTCCCAACAAGTCATGGCTAGACACAAATGATTAAATGTTTTGTGGAATCCCCATTATGACCTGACCTAGTTCAGGATTCTGCATGAGATCACTAGGTGGCGACATGAGATGCTCATGGGTGGGAATGTTCATGGAAGCAAAACTGTGGAATTTCCCAGGGAGGTTCACCTGGCTCCCTCTATCATTGTCTTCTGCCAGCAGGTGAACGTTTTTTTGCTGGGGGCTGGTCCTTATGTTTATGTTTTAATTACCTTTTAAATATATTTTAAGTCCATTTTAATGTCTCTAAATGTGTTTAATGTGTCTAATATCCATAAATGTGGGCTCTAAATGGGTGGAAAGGAAGGGTAAAAATGTTTTATATAATAGTAAATAATGTCCTTAGATGTAGTCAGCCATCTTGCGATGAAGCTGCGTTAGCAGGCTGGTGTTCTCTCAGAAATATTTTGGAATACTAAACCCTAACCTATCTGCTGTTCAGTTCTCCTTCCCCCCTCAAAATAGGTAGAGAGGTTGTGAGCTACTCTTATGCCTGGACTGTGTCTGGACTTTGATTCCCTTAAAACAGTTTTTCCACTGGTGATTCCTATAGACCCCTGTGCTGCTGTGGTGTTTGATTCATTGTTATTTTGCTTCTTTGGAAGTATGTTTTCTGAAAAGGTGCGGGTAGATTGCTCCTGGCAACGTTACTCCTACTGGATGGCAAAAAGACTCTCTTGCCTCCGGCTGAGATCCTGAAAATTGCTCTTTTAAACTTCCACTAAGGTTGCTTTTTTATCCTTTCAGTCAGATTAGAAAAGTGGGTGGAGTCCTTTCTTCTCCCTATGTTTGAGCCAAGCTCACAAGCCAAGGAAGGTGTCTGGCTGCTAGAAGTTTCTGTCTTCCTGAAAGTGTCTGGGAATGTAGCCATTCAAATCTTCTAGTTCCTGTACATGCTTTGCCCCTCTTGCATTCAGGGTCTAACTAGAAAACGTATAAGGCCACCAGTGATGGGGCAGGAGAATTACACTATACCTGGCCTGCTAGTGCTCCTCTTGTGCCCGTGTGTTTGTCAACACTGCCATTTTTCTTCTGCACACCTGGAACACAGTCTAGAACAGGGGTGTCAAACATGTGGCCCGGGGGCCAGATCAGGCCCCCGGAGGGCTTCTGTCAGGCCCACAGTGGAACTTGGCTGTCTTCTGTTGCTTCTTCCAGTTCTGATGCTGCTGCATCATCATAGGTTTGCAACGTACACACCTGAACCGCATACTCGAGATTGCAACAGCACAGGTATTTTGATGCAATAATTCAGAGCAAAAGGTGTCAGTTGTCAGACACTGTTAAACAAAAAAAAATTGCAAGAGTGCTAATGTTTTAAGCATGTTTTTATTTTAAGTAAAAAAACACCTTTGTGTTTGTGTCCTTTTATAAAGTTTATATCTCTGCTACCTGGCATTACATTTTATGACCCACATGGCTCAGCCCAGCAAGGTCTCACTTATGTCAGATTCAGCCCTCATAACAAATGAGTTCGACACCCCTGGTCTAGACAGATAAAGAAGGCTTCTAAAGGTTGCCTGGGTTTGCCCAAATGGATGGTCCTATGAGAGTCTCTGTGTGTGACCAAGTGAATCTTTGGGGCAAGGAGTAGGCAAGAATTTGTTGCCTCTAGAACGACAGCCCAATACCTATTTCGTTCCCTGCCGCCCTCATCTTGCTCAGCCCCACCTTGTCCTAGGGGGAGATGCATTTCTAGCCAATTTATGTGCTTATAGTGCATTTCTGGGGCAAGGGGGTGGAGAATCTTGCAGGTGTGGAGGGGTCGTGCTCTGTCCTATATTAGTTTTGCAGAAAGAGAAATGGACATGTGTGACTCGTCTCTTAGAGAAGGATGTAGGGTAAGCAGCTCTGATAATCCCAGACTTGCCCCTTTCCTTCTAGTTATACAGGGCCAAATGCAGAAAGCAGAAGCAGATTTGCTTATTTTAGTAATCTTGTCACCTCCTACAGTAGAGTAGTGAGAATCTTGCACTTTTTTGCCCTGGCAAAGTCTAGAGACTGTATGGTACCCTAGATGTCATGTGGGTGAGCCTGGGCAGGACAAATAACTCTCCTACCATTCCTGTTCTACTTTCCTCTCTCCTTTTCTGTATAACTGTCCTCTGCCTTCAGTTAAACTGGTCCTAACATTATTACTACTCATCCTTTTTAGCCACATTTTCCTAGCTGTCCTTGTGAAGCACTTGGGGGGCCCTGGTAGGTACGTGCTAAGGGGTCTGGGTAGTAAAAATGGCCATCTCTCCCCCTGCCATGGTCCCACCCCAGCCGTTAACCCCTGCTTGTGTCTTCAATGCCAAGTTTGACTCTGGGATGACCTGACTGACTCCTTCTCTCCCAGTGATGTGGATTCTTCTTTTCATTGTTTCAGGCATGAGCCATGAGCCAAAGTCACCTTCTCTAGGAATGCTTTCAACAGCGACCCGGACCACCGCCACCGTCAGCCCCTTGACCCCTTCTCCTCTCAATGGCTCCCTTGTGCCCAGTGGCAGCCCGGCAGCAAACAGCACTTTGTCAGTCCAGTCAGCACACTCTTCCAGCTTTGCTGCTGCCCTGCGCAAGCTTGCCAAACAGGCTGAGGAACCCAGAGGTAAGAGGGGAGGGAGGAGGTGTGCACCCGGCCCCCTTGACCCTGAAGCAGAGGGGGTTCCGCAGGGAGGTGCTAAGGAGGGACGCCTTTTGCTGTCAAGAACAAATGGGGAGGGGTCCTGGCTCTGGACTTCAGTGGCTCAGCGCCTTGGAAGATCTGAGTCGGACTACTAAAATCCCCCCCCCAATGTGAACCCAATATTCAGCTTGTTTTCTTGTCCTTAATGACTCTCATAAGCCTCAGTTGTCCCCTTTTGAAAACAAATATACATATATATATGATCATTTATATGCAAAAATGAATATCAACGCACAGTGTACTTAAAATGCTAAAAACCCAGAAGTGTCTACAGAGACATGCAGCTTAAAGATGATTAAAAGAGAGCGATAATACAGATTTGATGAGAGAGTCCAAAACCAGGAAGAACACCAGTCTGACACATACATGCATACGTTGAGGGAAATGATCCCATCCAAGCAAAGCATACAGGCCACGTGCTTTTGAACATGCATGTATAAACTGTCTCGAATTTTAACTTGCCATTTCAGTTGGTCACCGTTTTTGTTAAAATTGTATATGTAAATTCAGTGAACAAGTCAGAATGCTCAGGATGTTACTAGACTCCTCCATCCACAGTGTAAGTCCTTTTGGTGCCCTGATCTGCTAATGAACGCTGTTTTTCATGACACTAGCCCTACAAGTTGAGCTTTCAGATAGCTGCAGGAATGGCTTTTGCCAAATTAACAGGAAAGAGGGCTTTGTATTAGGTATTTCCCCACTCAGATGCTTGGAACTCCAAGGCCTTCCACAGATTTATTCTCTTCCTCTTTCACAAAGTCCTGCGGGTTTGTTAGGTGTTTTGTCAAAACACAGAAATGACATAATCCCTGCCCAGAGGATTAGAAGAGTCAAGAGTTGACAATGGTCAAGACATGGGTGGGAGAAAATGGGTCAAAGATTGTCAAGTGAGGAATGGAAATCAAGCTGGGATATTCAGCTTGCAGTCAGGAAGGAAGAAAACCGCTTTACTCAAGAGGTTGATCTTGTGGGTGGGTTTATAGGATGAAAGTGCAGTGGCTTGATAAACGGAGGAAGAGAGAGAGGCTGGCCTAGATATCAAGTACTGTGGGCCCCTTCTTTTCAAGTTCTCTTATCTCTGTCCCCCATTTTAGGGTGGGTCCAGACTGGTAGTTTTTCTTATCATCTTTTATAGAAAATCACACACCAAAAGGTGGCGTCGTTCATATCCTGTCCTGTGATGTGGTGCTGTTTGTGCCCACTTCCTCTAACCCCCCTTCACACACAAAAGCTTGTCCCCCCTTAGATAAAACACGAATCCCTCCTATCTTTATGGTGCCTGTATTCTCCCATAGGGGAAAATTGCTGGGGAACCCACTGGCAGGGACTTTTTCCAAAGCCTGCCTTCTTTATCTGATGGGGAGGGATTGAGCTGTGTGTAGTTTCTGCAGAATCTTCTGCAGCTTAATGCTAGAAGAAGGTAAAGGTTTAAAGGTCTCAGTTCCTGGCTAAGTGCTGGGAAGTGCCTGATGTGTATTGGGTGAAAGAGGGCAGGGTGAGCAGAGCAGACCTGGGGCTTGTCATTTGGCAAGTGCCGAGTCTACTGGGTAATAGCCCAGTGGCTCCTGTGGCTGACCTGCTTGTCCACAGTCAACCCCTGACGCCCTCCCTCTTCTTTCCGCTAAAGCGCTCGTTTTATTTTTAGCTGTCAGATTTTGTTCTCCCCCTGCCGCTTGACGGGCTAATGTCTTTCCTCAGCATTGTGTCTCGAGGGGGCAGTTTAAAAATTCAATTCAGACAGAGTAATCCAAATGCCATATCATTTGCCGTACCCCGAGAGAAAGTCTGGAGTGAGAGTGAGCGCAGGAAAGAATCCGTCCTTTTCTCCTGCAAATAGGGCTCATCGCCGCTGCCATGCTTCATTGAAATTTTATTTTTCCTAAGGCTCCTAAATGTGTTCTTTCACCATCCGAAGCTCCCCCACTAAATAACAAAGTCAGCGGCTGCTGGGTGCCAGTATGGTGAAATGCACATCTGAATATTTTTCTCTTTAATGGGCTATTTAACAGGAGCCCGGCTGAAGGCGGGCGCCTCGAAGCCAGCAGGAGGAGGTGGAGGTAGGAATTAGTGGAGCAGCGGAGGGAGGCCTGGTTGTAGCAGTGGAGGAGGGTGGGATGGGGGAAAGCTGGCTTTTTGCTAGCGCAGACAGGAACAGCAAGGCATACCAAGCCCTGGGCTTTATTCCCTTTTCACTGAAATGATTGCCTGCCTTGCATCTGTAAGCCCTGACAGCAAAAGCTGTCCAACAGCTCACGGAAGAGGCGGAAAAGAAGCAACCCCATGTTAGAGAGGACTGTTTGACTCTCAGCCTGGATTTCTGGGGTGCAAATTTAAGAGTGTTTAATGCAGCTGCGGTGGCTCAAGTGGTTAAGACGCTGAACTGCAGGCTGTGGAAGGTCAGTAGTTCAGCGGTTCAAGACCCGGGTGCCGCAAGACAGGGTGAGCTCCTGTCTCTAGTTCCAGCTCCTGCCAACCTAGCAGTTCGAAAGCAAGAAATTGCAAGTAGATAAATAGGGACCACTTCGGTGGGAAGGTAACAGCGTTCCGTGCGCCTTGGTGTTTAGTCATGCCGGCCACATGACCACGGAAACGTCTTCGGACAGCGCTGGCTCTTCGGCTTTGAAACGGAGATGAGCACCGCAGCCCTAGAGTCGGATTCGACTGGCTTTCGAGCAAGGGAACCTTTACCTTTTTAATGCAGCTTTAAGTGCATTTGACAAACCGGGCTCTTGCTTAGGGAACTTTCTGCCAGAATAAATAAATTTGTTAGTACCAGTTTGGTGTAGTGGTTAAGTGCGCAGACTCTAATCTGGGAGAACCAGGTTTGATTCCCCACTCCTCCACTTGCACCTGGCTGGATGACCTCGGGCAAGCCGTAGTTCTGATAAGAGCTGTTCTTGAAAAAGAGCAGTTTCTGTCAAGAGCTCTCTCAGCCCCATCTACCTCACCAGGTGTCTGTTGTGGGAAGGGGAAGGCGTTTGTAAGCCGCACTGAGACACCTTTGAGTAGTGAAGGGCGGGGTATAAATCCAATCATTTCTCTTCTTCTCTTCTCTTAGTCTTTCAGATGCTACAAGGCTCTTTGCTGTTTTAACACAATTTAGCTAGATTCACGTCCGGTAGCACTGTAAACCTTAGCGTGATTTTTAGGGTATGAGCTTTTGAGAGCCAAAGCTCCTTTTTCCAGATATTCTCAAAGCTCATATCCCGGAAATCTTGTTGGTCTCCAAGGTGCTACTGGACGCGAATCTAGCTAATCTACTGCAGGCCAACATGGCTATCATCTGAAACTATTAACACAGTTTAATTATGTGTTTTCTCATTAACAACACTGTTGTGCTGACAGAGTGGTTAAAAAAAATATCTTGTTACCTCTTCTGATGCATCTGTATGGGTGAACTGGCACAGAAAGCAAGGGTGTAACACACACACACACACACACACACACACACACAACTACATAGAGTCAGCATGGTGTAGCGGGTAGAGTGTCAGATTAGGGTCTGGCAGAGCCAGATACAAAACCTTTATCTGCTATGAAAGCTTATTTGGTGCTTGGGACAGTCACTCTCTCTTAGCCTGATCTACCTCACAGGGTGGTTGTTGTGGGGATAAAACAGAGGAAGGGAGACTGATGTCATTGGTAAGAAAAGTGGTTACAGATCTCTAAATAAATACTCTGTACCCAATGCTAATGGATCAAGAATGGCCATCCCTTCTGGTCCCAACTCTTTCTTTTCTTGAGAGCCACTTCAAGCCTGAGAAAGTTCCCTGGCTTTCTGTAGCACTGCATGGAAAAGCAAAAGTGTCTATCTAGAACATTTTTATCTCCCACACACTATTAACATAGCGCCTTACAAGTTAATTAAACAACTGTAACAGTCAGTGCATAATATGGTAACAGCGAAACACCATCGAAAATGCTAAAAAGCAGAAGTAAAACTATTAAAGGTAGAGTTAAAGCACTTAACCTAGAATGCACCCACAAGTGATAACCACAGTACAATAACATATTCTTAAACTGTCTCACAAAAATACAGTTATAGCAACTTAAAACCAACAACAATCAGAGGAAAAAAAGCAAGGTGAAATAATTATAAAAGTGGAGGATTTCAAATAAAATGTTTGAGATTAACAGGTAACAGGGGTGTGCAATTTTTTCCCTGGTTTTTTCAGTTCAGGTATATTGAACTGAAAAAAAAATCGGATTTCCCAAAAAATCGTGGATCCCAATACCAGTGTGGTATTCAGATCTGGGATTCAGAAATGGCTGCACTGGGCCATGTAGAAAAACGTGATGTAAGTCAACCTGCCTCTTGGAACTGTTGTGCAGAAAGACTGTCTTTCTACTGACAAGCTAATAGGATCAAAGGGGCAGAACAAAACTAGGAGTGTACAATTCCCCCCAGCTTTTTTTTTTTTTGGTTCAGGTATACTGAAGTGAGGGGAAAAAAAGAGTTTCCCCAAAAAAAAAAACAGATCCCAACACTGGTGCAGTATTTGGTTCTAGAATTTTTTTTGAAAGCCCTGATTTTTTGGGATCCAACAGACTTGAGAAGAAAAAAATGGGGAAAAAATTGCACACCAGAAGCTGTGCCCATGGGGGAACAGTCTACTTCCTGTGGGCACAGCTGATCCTGGGCTGCAAGAGAAACCAACGCAAACTCCCAGCTCCCTCTGTCCCAGCTGATCCTGGGCTGACTTTTAAACCAAGCTGTAAGAGGAGCCAGTCTCGGCCAAGGTGGCTCAGAGCTCTCAGCTCCTGCTGCCCCAGCTGATTCACTCCTGCAGCTTGGGTTTAAACCGAACTGCAATAGGAACCAGTCCCAGCTGTGGCGGCATGGAGCTCTCAGCTCCCGCCTCCCCAGCTGATCCTCTCTTGCAGCTTGGTTTAAACTGAGCTGCAAGAGGAGCCAGCCCCTGCCAAGGTCGATCCTGGACTGACTTCTCTTGCAGCCCGGACTGTGGGAAAAGCAAGCCAGCTAGTCCCAAGCTGAGGCAACGGGGGGCTGTCTTCTGCAGCCTTTTTAAAGTTTAAAGGGACTGCAGAAGCCTGACAAACAGCTGAGAGGTGGGAGCAATCTGCTCATGCCTCTTGCTGTTTTCAGATCTACCAGTAATTCCTGAATATATCCAGGATTTTCTTGGGATTTCACCCCAGTTTTCCAAAGAAAACCCAGTCGGGAAGCCAAAATATGCCCAGAAAATACTGTTAAGGTGTTTTTGGGTATATATTCATTTCAAGTAGATCCAAATGCACACCCTTAACAGATAACAGTCTCAATAAAAATCATATGGTGCAGTAGCTAGCATCTGAAAGACTTAAGATTTGCTGCCAAGGAAGTCTGAGTGACCTGACTTTTATCTAAGGACCTAGCCCAATTCTCATCAGATCTTGGAAGCTAAGCAGGGCTGGCCCTGATCAGTACTTGGATGGGAGACCACTGAGGAAGTCAAGGGTTGTGACTCAAGAGGCAGGCAAATGGCAAACAACCTCTGAACATCTCTTGCCTTGAAAACCCCATGGAGTCACCATGTTGGCTGTGACTTGAGATGGGGGGGGGGTTAAGGTCTGGATAGGGAGGATATTCATATTCCATAGTCTCAGTGTCATGATACAGAATGCCCTTCCTCTGGTGTTAATCCACCTCACTTCAACAAAGGAACTTGGGTGAGGATCTTAAGAGGCAGGCAGTTGGCCCTTCCAGTAACTGGCTAAGAGAGATTTTTAGGTCCATGTAACTTGTACCCAGTAGCCTTGGAAAAGTTTTTAAAGGGTCCCATGTAGAGGACATTCCAGAAGTCCAACTTGGATGTATAATCAGTGCATGCATAACAGCGGGAAAGCATTCCTTTAAAAGAGGGATCACATAAGGTGCCACAATTAAAGCTGGCAAAAGGCATGCACTATAGAGGAGATTTGCATTTCTATCAGCAGCGCCATATTTAAAAGTGTGTGCGTGCACACACACACAGAGAGAGCTGAAAACCTGCTCACTCCATGAGTGCAAACCCAAAAAGGACAGGCAAATCCTGTACACCTCAACTGGCTTTGTTACCAAAAAAACCTCCTTACTCTGATTTGGATTGAATTTCAGTTTATTGGCCCTCCTCCAACCTGTTAGCGGTTATAGACAAAGGTTCAGGGTATCTGCTGATCTACCTGACTTTGGTGAAAGGGGTGGGGGATAGAGTTGGGTCTTATTTTGCATATCAGTGGCAACTCGCCCAGTGCTTGAATGTAGATATTAAAGAATATATGGGGATAGAAGAAAATCTTGGTGGGACCTAGTTTTCCCAGTTCTATGGGACCAAGTGGCTGTCACCACTTTCTGGAACAAGCCATCAAGATAAGAACAGAATGACCAGAGCATGGTGTCCCTGGCATCCATTCAGTTGGCTGGCTCCGTTGAATGTCATAGTTCAAGAGGTCCAGAAGAATTGACAGGGTCTTACTCCCCCTCTGTCTTTCTTGACGCAGATCATCAGTCTGTGAAGCTAGGAAAAACTTAATCCCAAAACTGGGTCAGATACCAGACTGAAATTGGTCTAGATAGTCCATTTCATCCCAGAAAGTTTGGAGCTATATGGCTGTCACTCCGTTGAGGACTTTGCTCAAGAAGGGGATATTTGTAACAGGACTATAATTGTTTAAATTTTGAAGATCCAAGGTGGGCTTCTTAAAAATAGGTCTCACAACTGCCTTATTTGAGATGGTTAGAACCACTTTCTCTTTCAGTGGAGCACTAGGGCTTGGCCCTCCTACAGCCCAATAAAAAAGCTGTTGCCAGTTAGAGTTTTGATTGCTAGACCCCAAGGGTTTGCCCTCCTGAAGATCCAGTAGCTGAGAGTTGGCTTACACCAGAAGGGAAGGAGAAGAGTGGTTTTTTACTGATTTCCTAGGAACCATAGCTTGCATCTGTGATGCCAACAGTTACACACAAGGCCTTTTCATCCTCATTTGATGCTACAGCTTGTGTGAGTAGGGCCACCGGGAAGCAGATGGCTCCCTGACCCCATCATGGATCCGCCATGAGCTTGGCTGCTTTCTGTGATGAATTCTGGAAACTGTTTTGGCAACAGAGCAGTTCATGGTAGCTGCTTTGTTATTCCACCATGTTTGTTCTGTTCAGAAAGTACTTTCTTTAAACAGAAGTTTCTTTGTGCATAGTAATTATCTAAATCTGAGCAGACACGAGCTAGTCAATTAAAGCTGGCTACATGTCAGTGTTGGTGCTTGCATGCAGGTGAGCCAGTTTGTATTCCAAGGTAGGCGAATAGCTGTGCTCAGAATCCAAGGAACTACTTAGAAACTTCCAGAAACAAAATAATTACTAAGCCAGTTGCTGCTGCCAGTCTTACAGGGAAATAAGGGTAAAATAGTTCAAAGCAGTTAGTAAATTTCTTGTGTGGGGCTGCGGCTCAGTGTTAGAGCATCTGCTTGGCATGCAGAACGTCCCAGGTTCGAGCCCTGGCATATCCAGTTAAAGGATCTGGCAGTAGGTGATGTGAAAGACCTCTGCCTGAGACCCTGGAGAGCCACTGCCAGTCTGAGGAAACAATACTGATTTTGACAGACCAAGGGTCTGATTCAATATAAGGCAGCTTCATGTGTGTTCACATGGAAGATGTCAGGACTTAAGCCTGCTTGGAAATTGAACCTTCTAATTTGGAAGACCTCTTAACCTCAGCTCTGGGTTTACTCCAAAGTAAGGGAAATGCACTCTTTTATTGATGCCTCACATGGCTAGGTTTGCAATCTGGCTCCAGGCAGTTCAGGAAAATGGTGCAGGTTGCAGAGAAAAGACATGGAGCGTTTTGAGGAGCTGAGATAAATTAAGGAAAAACGGGCCAGTCTAATAAGGCACTAAAATGTTCTGAACAGAGAGGAAAGGTAGAGTGAACAGAGGCAGAGAATGTATTATTGTGGTGGAAATTGCCCGTCCTTTCTGCAGAGGACGTTAATCACCGAAGTATCCAATCTGGATAATGGGAACAGCCTCCCCTTCTCCTCCATGTGAAGGGAAAATCAATTTGGGAAATGCTATAGATTAGAAGATGCCTCACCCTTCCATCTATCCTCCCTCCTCCCCAATTTTCTCCACTGTGAGTTTTTTCTTTCTCATTCTTCTCTCCCGCGGATTGCTGCTTAGCCCATCAAAAGCGACATTAGTGTATTTTGACATTGATTTCCTGATGCTTGAATCTTCTCTCCAGCTCCGGTTTCTTCTCATAGATGCAGTCATTTTCCTTTGCAAGCTATATACAAATATCTGCCCCAGCAAAATTTGGTTGATAATGAAAAGCTGTGGTGGGTTTTTCTTCTCCGTTGATTTAGCTTTAACTGCTGTATAATTTGATTGCAAAAAAATCCTTTTTGCATCTTCAGAGTTCTCTGCCTGTCTGGCTTCTGGAGATGGATCATCTTGAGGATCCTAAATATGAGATTATGAATATTGGGAAGCTCTCGGGGGAGGGGGCAAGAATGCAGTATAAAATAAGCCAGTACAAAAGGAATGTGGAATTCTTCATATAAGAGAGATGTTCATATAGTCACTATGTGAGGTTGATTTGTGCATCCAGCTGTGGTGAAATTGTAGGTTAAATTAAGCCATTTGTGACTTGCTCGCATATTAAAGATCCAGAGATAGTTTTCCAAGTGTTTTCGTCCAGAGCTAACATGATCTGAATGGAGATCTGAATGCGTCAGCCACATTCTCTTGCGTACTAAGATGACTGTGGAATATAAGAATATAAGAGAACCCAATGTTGGATCAGGCCAATGGCCCATCCAGTCCAACACTCTGTGTCACACAGTGGCCAAAAAGACCAGGTGCCATCAGGGGGTCCATCAGTGGGGCCAGGACATTAGAAGCCCTCCCACTGTTGCCCCCCCCCCAAAGCACCAAGAATACAGTGCATCACTTGCCCCAGACTGAGCGTTCCTATCTATACCTTGTGGCTAATGGCCACTGATGGACCTCTGCTCCATATGTTTATCTAATTCCCTCTTGAAGCTGTCCATCCTTGTAGCCGCCACCACCACCTCCTTTGACAGTGAGTTCCATGTGTTAATCACTCTTTGGGTGAAGAAGTACATCAAGGCACCCACCAGTGTCTGCTGCAGCTGTTACTTACAGCTTACTTACCCCAATTTGAAAGAGATGACTCAGTAGCTCAAACCTTATTAGGAATTGTTGACACCCGTTGAAGCACATTTTGATCTCTGATATGCTCTTTGAATATGACTGTTTAGTGAAAGTAAAGGGTAGATGCAATATTATAATTTGCCCTGATAATGTTCTTTATGTGCAGAAGATCCCAGGTTCAGTTCTGGGCTAGACTGGCCCACAAAATGTCTCAGGAATAAAACAACTTCATATGTTCACAAACAAAGGAATTTGTTTTTTTACAAGTAGGTGGGGTGGGGGAGAAGAGAGGAAATAGCTGGTCTTCAGAGACAGAGAAAATAGTCCAGGCCACAGTTACATGTGCGAGGAGGGGAGGGTATTATGGTATGTACTACATCTGCTTGCTTTTATCTTAATGCAGCTAATTCTTCATTCTCATAAGTGCCAGATTCACTTGCAGATTTGCTAAAGAAGCCTTCTGGTCCAGGTTGAGCAGGAAGAACTGCTTGAGCCTTGGGGGGGGGGGGTTGCCTCTCCTTGTCAGTGGTGTTACTCAATTTGAGTGGGAAGAAAACAAGAGCTAACCAGGGGTGCCATGCCCAGCAGGGATTAGAGTGACAATGGCTTTCTCTTGCCGCTTCATTCTCTTTCATCTCAAAAGGAAAGAAAGCCATACAGCCAAAGCTGCAGAAAAAGAGTGCCTGTGTGTTTGTGTGTGTGTGTGCGTGTGTGCGCCAGCCGGGAGCCAGGACCTTCCAGAAACAGGAAGCTGCTTAACATATTTATTGATATCAAATGGATGTTAATTGAGTTCTAGGAACTCTAAGATTTGATGCAGCGTTCAAAGTGATTTTTGTGTGTCTGTGTGGGTGGGGTGGTATTGGTGGTGGAGGGAAAGTACAAAAAAGAAATTGGCCTCCAGGAAGAATGAGAATACTGGGTAGAGTTGGGGGTGGATTGCTGGTTACTGGTTGTGTAAACTGGGAGAATGATTTGTTTGAGGGGGGAAACAGAGATCCCTAAATGCTATTTTTTAAATTAAAAGTAAGCTAATTTGAGAACAAGAAACAGCAGCAGGATAGAAGCATGCACGTTTGAATGGAATAAATATGCAGTATTCAGCAGTGAAAGCACCATTAGATTGATGGGGAAGGGTGGAGGGGTAAATGTCATGGTTTTGTGCCTTTAAAAAAAAGAAAAACTTTGGCAAAAACTTCAGGGCTGTATTTTTTCTCCACCTCAACCATAACTAGAGCTGTGAACAAAGATCAAATCCAATGGCTCCTTTAAAATCAACAAAGTTTAATTCTGGGTATAAGTTTTCATGTGCATGCCTACTTCTTCAGATACATTGAAACAGATTTCCTCAAGTCTTACATATAGATAGAGAGAGGGTAGGGGGGTGTTAGTTGCCTGGAAAGGCTAGTTAGATGCAGTAAATAACTGGGTGATATATAGCTTAGATTGGATTATAGCTGAGATTGGGTTAAAGATTGGTAAACCTGTAAATGGCAGCAAATTGGTATACAAGAGTTAAGAAACAGACATGAGAACTAAGTTTGAGTCCAGTGGCACCTCCAAGACCAACAAAGTTCAATGATGGGCATAAGCAAGAACTGAGAGACTTAGCATGTGTAGATTCATACTTCTTCAGATACTCTGAAACAGATTTCCTCAAGCGTTACATACAGGTGGGGGTTAGTTGCCAAGAAGGGCTAATTAGAGTCAAGATGCATAAGTACAGCTAAGATTGGACTAACACCATTGGTAAGGATCTGTAAATAGCAGCATACAAATAATAAAAGAGTTAATAACAAATGTGAAAACTAAATTTGAGTCCAGTGGCACCTTTAAGACCAACAAATTTTAACTCTAGGTATAAGTGAGAACTGAGTGATTTAGCACGTGTAGTGAGATAAGAGCCCAAAAGCTCTGTTAGGCCCTAGGGGTTCCATTGTCCTGAGTGGTGTTGTTATTCAGTCGCACAGTCGAGTCCGACTCTTCGCGACCCCATGGACCAGCTCCCGCCAGGCCCTCCTGTCTTCCACCATCCTCTGAAGTTGGCTCAATTTCATGTTAGTTGCATCGATGACACTGTCTAACCATCTCATCCTTTGCCGTCCCCGTCTTCTTTGACCTTCAATCCTTCCCAGCATCAGGGTCTTCTCCAGTGAATGCTCCCTTCTCATTTGGTGGCCAAAGTATTTGAGCTTCAATTTCATTATCTGGCCTTCCAGGGAACAGTCAGGGTTGATTACTCTCAAGAGTCTTCTCCAGCACCATAGTTCAAAAGAATCTATTCTTCGGCGCTTGGCCTTCCTTATAGTCCAACTCTCGCAGCCATACATGACTACTGGGAATACCATTGCTTTGACCATGTGGACTTTTGTTGGCAGGGTGATGTCTCTACTTTTTATCATGCTGTTTAGGTTCGCCATCGCTTTCCTCCCAAGGAGCAGGCGTCTTTTAATTTCATGGCTGCAGTCACAGTCTGTGGTGATCTGGGATCCCAGGAACGTGAAGTCTGTCACTACTTCCACGACTTCCCCTTCTATTTGCCAAGGAGTGATGGGGCCGGATGCCATGATCTTAGTTTTTTTGATGTTGAGCTTCAAGCCCACTTTTGCGCTCTCCTCTTTTATTCTGAGCAAGAGGCTCTTTAGGTCCTCTTCACTTTCTGCCATTAGAGTGGTATCGTTGAGTGTTGTAATAACTTGTAATTCAGCAATCTCCCATTCCAGTCTGTTTCTGAAATTCCTTTGCAATAAAACAGGTCCCCCATTGAGTGGCCTGAGAGGTTGACCTGTTCTCTAGGTTTCTCAGTTTTATGATTCTTTATGTCAGATTTGTGTCCATTTATTTTTTGGCGTAGGGTTTGACCTGTTTGCCCTGTGTAGAGAACTGAAGGGCATCGTTGGCATTTAATGGCATATACAATGTTAGACTCTTGAGAGTCCCTTGGACTGCAAGAACATCAAACCAGTCAATCCTAAAAGAAATCAACCCTGACTGTTCCCTGGAAGGCCAGATTATGAAACTGAAGCTCAAAGACTTTGGCCACCCAATGAGAAGGGAGCACTCACTGGAGAAGACCCTGATGCTGGGAAAGATTGAAGGTCAAAGAGGACCGGGACGGCAAAGGATGAGATGGTTAGACAGTGTCATTGATGCAACGAATGTGAAATTGAGCAAACTTCAGAGGACGGCGGAAGACCGGAAGGCCTGGAGTGATCTGGTCCATGGGGTCGCAAAGAGTCGAACTCGACTGTGCGACTGAACAAAAACAGAAGATGAGCAAGTGAATAAGCCTGAGATGGTGTAGTTGATGTTGTTAGAGTTGTGAAATAATAAGAGTTGTTTCAAGCAAGTTGTCTTTTGGGCTCTGTTGGTAGTGCCATCAAGTCACAGCCTGTGGGGTTTTCAAGGCAAGAGATGTTCAGAGGTGGGTTGCCATTGCCTGTCTCTGTGTCATAGCCCTGGTATTTGTTGGAGGTCTCCCATCCAAATTCTAGCCAGGGTGGACCCTACTTACCTCCCGAGATCTGATGAGATCAGGGTAGCCTAGTCTATCCAGGTCAGGGCTGGCCTCTGTTAGTTTCTGTAAAATGGTACTTTAAAAACCTGGTTCAAAGACAAAGTGGGCACCAGTATAACAGCTGCATTTAATGCACATATGGCTCCAGATTAGGTTTTTAATCCTACTGTTCATGATCAGAAATTAGCCAGTTTGGTGTAGTGATTAGAAGTGCAGACAATGATCTCCCACTCCTTCACATGCAGCTGCTGTTGTGACCTTGGGTCAGTCACAGTTCTCTCAGAGCTGTTCTGGAAAGAGCAGTTCTCTCAGAGCTCTCTCAGCCCCACCTACCTCACAGGGTTTGTGTTGTGGGGAGAAGGGAAGGGGATTGTAAACCACTCTGAGACTCCTTCAGGTAGTGAAGGGCCGGGTATAAATCCAATCTCCTCTTCTTTTCGTGGGCCCCACTATAAAGTACACATTTGTCCTTGTTTGTGGTGAGATTCAGAGTTTGCAGAGGGAAGTATTTTGGGCTTCCCAGAATTTGGACTCGCTTTAGCATAGGAACTGCTCTGGTCTCCTGAGTTTTGGGGTCTTGACTGCTATTTGCTCAAAGAACGGTGCTGATGAAAGTGGATATTGCTGAAAGGTTCATGACTCAGTTCAAAAGAGGGCATGCTTGAAAGAGACATGACTTGGTGTTCTCTTTGGTGTGTGTGGGTGTTCGTTATCTGAAATACATCTGCTATGTAGACAAATTGGGGGGTGGTTGTATGTGTCACGTGGGTTGCTAGTTTCGGAAGTACTGAATTAGTACATTATGAAAAGCAAAAATTCCTTTTCCTAGAACTACCTGGAGTTAGATTGGTCAGCTCCTATGCATCCAGGACTTTGTAAGATGTTTCAGGTCAAATAGCATGGGCATGACATCCTGTCTGGCTGGAGTCCTGCTATCTTTCTTTAGAAGTACTAGCTGGGTAGCTGTGTTAGTCTGTAGCAACAAAATAGATTTTAGAAATGATTCCTTTTGGTGAACTAGAGCTGTTCACAGTATTTAGGCTGCCAGGCACACACACCCAGTGCCTGAGCCCAGTCTCAGCTGTCAACTTGGAATTGCCTCCTTCCTTTTTGATCAAGGAATGGATTCCTTTCCAACAGGCAAAGCTTGAAGAAGTCACAAAGCAAAGCCTGGAAGCCTCATCTGCTGATTTGTCAGCTTCAGTGGGTTCAGAACCTAGCTGGGCCCTTTCTCTTCTCCCCCTCCCCCTCATAGTTCGTCAAGGTCTCAGCTGTTAATTACCTTTGCCTGTCAGCCTTGCCTGCTAATCTGCTATCACTGAGTGGGAAGCAGGAGGTCAGACAACAAAGGTGACACTGTCACACTGTGCCTCTTGTCATCTCCAAGCCAGATTAGTTTCATTGACTAACTCCTGGCTGAATACCGCCAGTTAATTATAACGATCACAAACCCTCCCATTTTAAAGCCACACAGCAAGAATTAAGGGTTCTGAAGTAAGACTTTAGCTTCATTAATTGCCCAGCTCTTTGTGATGGTATTGATTGATAAGGCTCTCGCGTGGTGAGTAATGGCTTCCCAGCTCAGAGGGGATTAAGCCTGCTAATTGTTGTCGGCCTCGTGCTGACAAGATAGACTTCAGTGGGTGTCAAATCCATATCGGTGGCTTCCTTTGTCATGAGCAGCATCCGTGCTGCTGCTCTTGAGAATAAAGTAATGTGCAATAACCTAGAAATAATTAATAAGGTATTGTAGCTAACGGCACTGTATGCTGTCCTCCTTTGTCGTTTTCCATGCATTCCCTGATTCTCCTCTTCTTCCCTTTTGGCCAGGATATCTGTCAAAAAACAAAACAAAAACCCAATGAAGATGTGGACTTGGAAAGATCACATTTCTTCAACCCATTCATAGTCTAAAGATATCACCAGTGTTCTGAGTTTCATAGAGCTATTACTGCAGGGAAGATTAATATTTGGAGCACAAAAGGGTGAAATGTTCTCCTGCATGTCCATTTTTATGTTTCTTGTTGCTGTTTCTTTGGGCAAAAGGCAAGCTAGTCAGATTGTAATCCTAAAGAGAAGGGGCCTGTCTTGGGGGGGAGCTTAATACTGTGTATACCAGTGGGGTTTTGTGTTGTTATTATTCATTGTGAGTGGTTCCTGCTGGTAACTTTGACCCAAGCTTGAATTCTTAGAAGGAATATTCATGCTCACCACAGTTTTGTACAAATGCTCCTTTTGCCTGTTGCAGAGTTCTGTGCAACTTGAAAAATAGCAGCTTCTGTAAACTCCTGGTTGAGCTCAATCAAAGTTAGTGGTGCCATGCCTGACCATTGTTCAACCATTATCACTTGACCTTGACATAGTAAATCCAACCATCATGTAGTCCAGTGTTCCCCTTGAACTGATTCAGCACTGCTTTAGAGGCTGCAACTTAGCGTGTCCTGAAAAGTTAAGATGAAGATGGGTGAAGGGTCGCAATTAAAAATGTGACAAAAACAGTTAGGTAGTCAGTTCATGGCCACTGTTTCACCATCAGGAAATTGCTTTTTTAAAAACTCCACTCTGGCTGTCATTTGATTTAAATGCCCAGTGCTTGTGCACACATAAACATGCCCTTCTCTTGATGGTTTTTCATGGTAACTGTTTGCATTGAGGACCGCAAGGAAACTGTCATAAGGACGCCCTAGTTAGCATCCTATTTATATTTCTGCTCCTGCCACTCTTTTCTGTATGCACGGCACTTTTAATTCCATTCCTGTGGCTCTGTTTTTCCCTTGCAAATATCAGCAGCATCCCTAGGGAGGGTATAATTTAAAATACAGATGTATCATGCAAATTACAGCAAAGCCTTGCCCAAGGGTTAAGAGAGAGTTGTTCTGTTTACTCAAATGTCCACTCCAAGCATGGTTCTTCAGTCACAGCAGACTTTGCAGGCTCAGCTTTGGATGGTTTTACTAATTTTTCTTGAAAGAACGCAATTGCTGCCTCTAATCATCATGCACTGGGTTTTCTGTGGAGAGATAAATCTATATTGGGCAATATCCAGGCTTGACTTCTTTCAATACCATTGGCCTGTTAGCAAAGTAACTGCCTTGCAGTTTCCCTTTGTCCTTGGTCGCTTCCTACTTTGGCATTTGTTCTTGTAACTTGAAGGGGAGTTCAGACCATTTCATTTGTCACAAGACCACTCCCATTGTAATGCTGCTTTCTGAAACCCTAACGTGACGGTTTTTAGAAATTTTTGAGTAGGACTCTACATGCTTAATGCAAGCTTATTGTGGAAGAAGTGTGCAGCAACTGGTTGTATCATTATGTCTGATCACAGAATAGAAGTTTTCTTGTAATTCAAGAATGGTAAAAATTTAGCTATGGCCAACTGAGCCAGACCTGCAGTTTTATCTGGCCTCTGGTGGCTCTGCCACTGTTTTCGATCCAGGTATAGTAAGATTTTCCCACTTGGAAAATGTTTCTCAGTAGCTGAACAGGGGTCATTTTGTAGAAAAAGATGTGCAGGAGCTCATTAGCATAACTTATTTGCATATGCCACACCCCCTGAACTCACCGGAAGTGTGTCAGAAGGCAACACCCACCACTCAGACTCCACTGGACTGTTTTGGATTGCTAGCTATTGGGCTTATACTCAGAATTAAACTTTGTTGGTCTTAAAGGTGCCCACTGGACTGTTTGGGGCCGGGGGAGGGGCCCTCTGCAGCTTACCTGGCTGCTCCTTGCTCTGACTGAGGGTTGCTGGGAGCAGGGGGTGGGGCTTGTTGCATGTGCCTCCCCCCTGGGCTCTTTACTGCTGGAGCTCCGCTCCTGTGGGCTCCTGCAGGAAATGACCCCTGGCTGAGACTATCCACATCTGTATGTTAGTCTTTTGAGTTTTTGTGTGTTAAGCCCCACCACATCTGAACACAAACACTTCAAAACTGTGATGCCCTTACTGCTATTCTAGAGCTTGACTATGTTTAACAAAACAAACTTTTAGCTCCTAGATTGCTACTAGTCCCCAAAATTAGCAGATGGGAAATTTAATATATTTTTGTTCAGACCTAATATGTGCCAGTTGAAATTCAGTGCAAAATCTTCCTTGGGAAGGGGATTCTCAGTGGAACTTAGATCTGGGGACTATAGAGAGGTGCCCGGTTGCTTGTGGTCCTTTCTCTGAAACAGACACAAGCCACCTGGAATTTACTTGGGAAACTCTTCCACTTCCATAGGGTTCGGAATTTTTTGGTGCCTTTGAATAATGTTTGGGAAAGAGATTGTTTGGAGTCAGAAGATTGGCCAAGTTAACAACTGCAGTGAGAAGAGGTCACCCCTGAATATGCTTTGATGGTGGTGGGGGGGGGGAGTCAGGCTGTTGATATGGAGTTGTACAAAGACTTCTCAGCTCATTTCTCTCTTTCATTCTCTTTTAAGGCTCTTCAATAAGCAGCGAGTCTTCTCCAGTCTCCTCACCAGCCACTAACCACAGCTCCCCTGCAAGCACTCCCAAACGAGGACCAATGGGGCCTCTCATTGTCCCACCGGGAGGGCACACTGTGCCGAGCACGCCTCCCGTGGTCACCATTGCACCCACCAAAACTGTGAATGGCGTCTGGAGAAGTGAAGGACGGCAGGTAATGTACAAACCCCAACCCTGCATTGGTATGTGTGTCTCCTCGCCGGCTTCAGGAAGATATGGAGAAGGAAAAAAGCAAACCTAAGTATGGGAATAGGCTGCCTGGGGCAGATATTGAGAGTTAAACTGAGGAAAGTTCCCCTTCCCCAACAAAATAAGATATATCCAACCTGTAATCTATTAATTAAAAACATATTTTCTCTCTGACTCTGGATGACAAGATAGAACACTGTCTGCTGTTTTAAGAGCCAGTTTGGTGTAGTGGTTAAGTGCGTGGACTCTAATCTGGGAGAACTGGGTTTGATTCCCCCACTCCTCCACTTGCACCTGCTGATGTGACCTTGGGTCAGTCACAAGCTCTGGCACAGCTGTCCTTGAAAAAGAGCAGTATGTGTCAAGAGCTCTCTCAGCCCCACCCACCTCACAGGGTGTCTGTTGTGGGGAGGGGAAGGGAAAGGAGTTTGTAAACCGCTCTGAGACACCTTTGGGTAGTGAAGGGCGGGGTATAAATCCAATCTCTTCTTCTTCTTAAAATAGGAAAGGGCCTGTTACTTTCAATGCCCCAAATGGGGGGGGGAGGCCTTTGCCAAGCTAAAGCACAATGTGGAAGGGCATGGGTAGCCTTGCCTCTTGCTTGGGGTGCAACAGTTGTGCCCCAGTTGATCAGGATTCTGCAGGATGTGTCTGCCTGCACAGTGTCTCCACAAATTCAGGGGTTGGATCCAGTCAGCCTTCTCATTAAATCTTACCCAATTCCACTCCTTGTTATAGCCCTCATCCAACATGGCTTTTATGCAAGTCTCCTAGTAGAGCCATTTCTTACCAGTGGGAAAGCTGGTTGGATCCTGCTCAGTGAATGCAAGCTGTGTCAACAGAACAGCATGCATAAGTGGCTGAAGTTTCAGATTGTCATTTGTATGTTAACAAAGTTACTGTAATTATGATAGATGTGTGGAGGGAATACTGCCAGGCCCCATGGAGGTCACAGTGTATGCAGAAGACACCACAGTGCCCTATGGAAGATCCCTGGCTGTTAGGGCTGGGCCACCCAGTGGCAGAGCCGGAGGGCAGATTCAGCTTTCACTACGTCAGAAGCCGCAAAGGCGGAAGTTTTCTTTCTCTATAGGAATGGATGACATTCACATCTATGGCAGAAAGTAAAGAAGAGCACTCGGGGATAGAGTGGTGAAGGAAGAGAGTGGTGCTATCCCTGCTCCCTACTCCTGTTGAACTCAAGACACTGAGAATCAAATCTGTGCCTATTTTCATAGCTCTGCCCTTCGTCTGCATAGTTTATTGATCAGGCTAGAGGGTGATGGAACATTGGGAGAGCAGGATAGATATTCAGAGTGGAATAGATGAGGAGACTCTCAAGATCCAGCAGAAGGTACCAAACTCTGTACAGTGCTATGGGATCACAACAGTGGAGGTTCCATAGTGCTCCAGCCACAAATCTCCCAACGTTCTCTGCTGCTGCTTCTCAAATAGCTTTGGAAATGCACATCAGACTGAATGAGTTGGGGCATTGCCCTTAAAAGGTAAAGGTTCCCTTGCTCGAAAGCCAGTCGAGTCCGACTCTAGGGTTGCGGTGCTCATCTCCGTTTCAAAGCCGAAGAGCCAGAGCTGTCTGGAGACGTTTCCGTGGTCATGTGGCCGGCATGACTAAACACCAAGGTGCACGGAACGCTGTTACCTTCCCACCGAAGTGGTACCTATTTATCTACTTGCAATTTCTTGCTTTCGAACTGCTAGGTTGGCAGGAGCTGGAACTAGAGATGGGCGCTCACTCCGTCATGCGGCAACCCGGGTCTTGAACTGCTGAACTACTGACCTTCCACAGCCTGCAGTTCAGCGTCTTAACCACTTGAGCCACCACAGCTCCTGAGTTGGGGCATTGCCCTTACTTCAGTACAAAAGGCTTTCTGTTTCCTACTTCAAGCCACAAGAGCTTATTGATCATGCAGGATGAGGACTGCATATCTTAACATCTATGAGTATGAAGCATCATGTTGTATCTCTAACACATCTACATCAATCAAGCACATTCAGAGGTGTCAAGAGAGGGCAAATGTTCCCTATAATCGTGGCACACAGGCCATCCTCTCCAGCCCACTGCTGCTGTTGCTCAAGCAGCCTGGCTGCACTTGCTGCATGCATTTCTCTCTCACTCTTCCCCCTTTACTCACATGCAGATGGCAGCAGGGAGTGGAAGCATTTGCTAATTAAGAATCATTGTTAGTGGTTATCCTCCCCTTGTATTTTACCCAGGCTTCCCAGCGGGATCTCAGCTCTTGGAAATACTAATTAAACCACAAAGAGGAAGGAGGGAGGGGGAAGGGAAAGGAGGACCCCTGATGCTTGGAAGAAGTGCAGCTGATGCCCCAACAGAGAAAAACACACACATCAGGACAACCCCAAGCTCTGCTCCTGCTGGAGGTTTTCCCCAGCCTGCTCTGTGATACTGCAAGTCACGTTCATGTCCATTGTGGCCTCCTCCTTTTTTTAAAATGACCTTTAAAAAAAAAAGGCAGCTTAACCAAGTGTGGCTTATTGCTCTGCATCTCTGCGTGGTGCACAGAGGCAGAGTTGTAATTATGGTCATGTCCTGTGAGTGCAATGGGCTTTAAAGTGCTAGGAGGGGAGAGGCACAAGAAGAGAGGCTTTTTCCTTCTTCTGATCAGTATAATTGGTAGCTCCTTGGCCTCTTACACATGAGCATGAGAACTTATTGTGTAGGAGGCCAGGAAGCTTCCAAGCTCACTGCTCGGGAGAAGAGAAAGGCCACTTTCCTTGTGCCTCACCCCTCCTAGTACTTTAAACTCCATTTCTCCACCCTTTGGGATTCACTTTGGGCCTTTGTTTGTAGGAACAGGTCTTTTTAAATTCCCCTGCTGATTCCTGTTTGCTGAGATGGTTTTCCTGGAGCACCTATAAACATAAATCCGTTTAACTCTTGAACATGAGTTTGGTGAACCTATCCAGAACCTAGTTGGACTTCCCTGCAGCCTACAGTTACTTTCACCCTTTTTGATGGATTTGGTCCCACTCACCTCTGCCAAACTCCAGCATGCTTGAAGAAAATGCTCTGCTGCCTCTGGAATATTCTACAACCCTTGAGAAAAGGCAGTAATATTTCTGCTCCAACTGTTTAGAGCTAATGAAGCTCTAATGCCACCAGGGAGCGATCTGAGTAGTGGGAAACCAGGGCTGACTCAACAGATGATGTGGCCTATCCATCCTAGTACAGAACCTCAATTGCAACCTTAATTCTTTTTTTGGTGGATGGAGAGAACAGAGTGCAGCAACTTGGTCAAATAAGAGAGGGGCATATAGAGGAAAAGAGATGAGGTGCTCGGAGCTCAGAAATGCTAAAATCAAAGTGGCAGCTTGCTGCTGGTGCCAATCTATCAGAGGTTAGCGTTTTTGAAGGATAATATGGAATCTCTTGAAAGGCCAAGTGGAATGAAGAATTGTCTGTTTTAAAGCTAATAGGGCATGTCCTGTGGTCTCCTTGGCAGAGATTGCAGACTAATCATCAGAGAATGACTGATCTTCCCCTTCCCTTACTTCTCCCTGCCCCTCCCCAGCCAATTCATGGTACTCTTTCCTTTCTTCATTGCACTACACTTCAAGCCACTGCTGCATATCAAATACATTGCCGGTTTGGCTTCACAGCCCACCCAGAACTGCTGTCATCTTTTCTTGAGCAGGTATTGCACAGACCAGTTCTAGGCATACAAAAAAATATTGTGTGCCAGTTTGGGCCAGTGGTCCAGATGCACTCCAGGGACTTGAGAAGAAATCTCCATTAGAACCCAATCAGGCTAAAATAGAACTGGGAAAGATTTTTTTTTTTAATGACGAATGCTGCCGCCTCACCTATGTGATCATACAAATTGGTAGTCTTGCATCACTACCATCATCATAAATACAGCAGAGAGGACAGACCTGCTGTCCCCCCATTTTTCACACTCCTTGTTGTTAGAAGCTGAAGTATTATTCCATATCGTCTTTCTTCAAAGGCATGTGTCTGCTGCCTAGAAGCACAGCTCTTTGCTGATGCTGCTTTCTGTAAAGGGTTTGGCTCTGCTTCCTGTGTGCCTCCAATGAAATGCTTGACTAACCTGTTTATTTTATGGCCGCTATCAAAAGGCTAGTGGATTTATATTTGCGGTGCTTTTTCAGGCTCCATAGGCATCTGTATCCTCCCAGGATGATTAATGGCTCTGGAAACAAAGCAGCCAGTAAATCTAAAGGCAGGAGAAAACATGAGGCTGCCTTCCCTTCTGCTGTTCTCCTTCCTCATTATAGCCAGGCTTGGCGTAAGTGGACCGCACGCAGCATGCTTGCCACCCATCTCGAGGATCTTTGTACGTATGCAAATCGAGCCTTTACAGACCAGGGGAGACACTGTCCCTGCATTTCAGCAAGCCCCTTTCACTGACCTCGTTTCCTTGATGCAGAAGTCAAGGGGGACCATTCAACACAGTCCCCTTTTGCTGTGAGCTCAACTGTTTTGTTCTTGTTTCATTGTCACTGTCTTCTGTTGTCCTCCCCCCCCCCCCCCCCAATGCATCCAGAGAAGGTCAGGGCTTGCTCACTAGCTGTGGAAAAGGGCCGGATGTGTGGTGCTCCAGGCGCGTGCAGCATTCTGAGAGCGAACAGATGTTCCTGCTCATTAAAAATTCCAATCAGCAGGCCCATCTCTTTGAATTAATTATGGCCGATGTATCTTCTGAAGAGATTATGAAAGTCTTGAGGAGCTCTCAGCTGCTTGCTGAGTGTTTGTTGTGGTGGTATTTAGTAAATATACTTGACAGATAGAGGCAGTTCTCCCTGTGGCACCTGGCACGGAGCTCTTTAATCCTTATCTGCTGCCTGTGTGTTTTAAGGTGTCATTCTGGGGTGACACCATGATGGATGGTACATCTTAGAAAGGACAGCTTATGCAAAACAGAGCTGATTCCTCTAGCTTTGGATGCAGGCCCTAAATTGCAATTTGTAACGTAAAGTTACTGTAAAGTTCTTTGTACTTCTCTGAACAGTTAGAATTTCATGGTCTGCTTCCTTTTGGTTGAGAACGCTGGGGACTAGTAGCGTGTCTGTACATTTTGTATTTATAAATATGTACAAGCAGCACATAGTGGATGCCAGTGGCCACTACCATAGGCAGCAAAACCGCTGAACCTTCTCACATTACCAAAATAAAAGAGGGGACCCCTGGAGCCGCCCAAGTTGCCACCAGTTCAGCTGCCAGCTTGAAAACTAGTAGTTCTCTGGGCGTGTGTCCATATTCAAACTGTATAACTTCATCGCCGCCATTTCAGTGTCCCTTCTATTGGCTGAAGTGTGTCACCTTCTAAAAGATGGGGAGGGAGGGGGAGATAATTCCAGTCATGAGCATTAATTTATCATCCTTGACTGTTGTCTAGCAATCCACTTAATACATGATGGTCTCCCAGTAGCCAAATCAGTTTCAAAAATACAAAGGATGGGGACAGAATTGTCAGGTTTGAAGTCTTTCAGTGAAAGATTTGGTTCTTTACCATGGTGTTTGGATGGACACCGACAGGTGCACAGACTGGGTCAGAAAGTTACAAATATTCAGAAGTATCCTTAGTAGTATTTGGCAGCATGCTGGACCTATTCTACCCTGGAATTAATTATGCAGATATGTTTATATATAGCTTATTCTGCTTCCAGCATGAAGGTTGCATGGGTAGCTGTAACTTTTTTGCCATGGATTGGGACATAGAAGGTTGTAACGATTTGGACTAGGTGTGAGTATTGAAAAATGATTATCATAAAAGTCATACAGGGCTCTGCAGCCTCTTCCCAGCATTTAAAAAGATTCCACTAGATGCTTTTGAGGATACACAAGTTACACAAGTATTCTTCCTGTGAAAACCAGAAACTTTGCTTTAAAAGTGACGAATGGTCCTTGGGAAACCCCAGTCTGTACAAGACCCAGATTGCATGTGTGTGGTGAACTCAGATGCCTGAAGTTCTATGAGATTTGCAGCTAAGATTTGAACTTCAGTCTCATGTGTATGAACCCAACACTCCATTCACTGCACCAAGAAAGATCCCGATTCTGTTGAGCAGATACTTTGAGAACAGGCATCGAATGGCAGGATGGAAAGGTCTGTGCTCTGATTTGACTCCTTTTGACATCTGTAAGCTGTTTTTCTACCTCGGCACACATCCAGGGTGCTGTTGAGCAGAGCTTCCCTCCTGCTGCTCCCTCAAAGCCATTAGAAGGTTTTTATCCTTTTAAAGGGGCCAGGGAGAGCTTTCAAGGACCGCTTGGCTCCCTGCCAGGCAAACTATGCATTAAACAGATGAAAGTGACTTGTGGGCTCAGAAAAAACTTCCACTACTGGATTTTTAATATCTTGCATTGCCAGAATGTGGCTAGCTGGTCAACATCCAGCAGCCAGACCTGGAACTTTGTAGTGCCTCTGGGGAGAAATGTTTCACCAAATGGGGTTTCCTTCCAAATGTAAGCAAGGAGAAGCACATGAAACAAGCCCTTGTCAGCCATTCAGGCCCATTAGGTGGTTAATATTTTATTACTAGGTACAGTCTTGGAAGGGAGTGTCTGCTGATGTGCATTTAGATGGCTGGGTACCCTTCAGTTTGCTGTATTATTAAGCTCTTGTGCCCAGGTGGCAGTTGCTAAACTAGCTGCTTCTTACTGTTGACAGTTTTACTGCCCTTCTTGTCTGGTAATACCTTGTTGAGCAATTAAGGTACACTTATGCATAAGCAAGATTTTGAAGTAGAGAAGGTGCAGACAGGCAGTGTAGATGGGGCTTCTTGGAGTCTGGGTTCCGTCGTTGCTTGATTGTCTTTAAATGCCAGGCTGATTTCCTAGCAGGCTTGAGGTTTTTCTTGTCTTTAGAAATGAAGCGCTGCCTGTGAGACAGTAGATGGAGCCCTGCTTTCCTATTCTGATGTGACTAGTGATCATAGCTTTGTTTGTTTGCCTCTGAGTAAAATTGGATATGATGAAGTGGGTAGTATTCAGGCTTGGTGAACTGATTCAAATCCCAGCTCAGCCACACTGTTTCCGTAGTCTTTGCTCTGTATTTGAATGTAAGACCCTTGAGGTAGCCTAATGACCACTGGAATCAGCTGCAGGAATTTTTCGTTGTCCATATTACTATAGCTGGGTTGAAATCCTATTTATTTATTTCATTTATACCCCACCTTTCTACCAAGGGGGCCCTAAGTGGATTGCATCATTCTCTTCTCTGCTTTATACCCACAACAACCTTATAAGGTAGGTTAGTCTAAATGTGTGCAACTGGCCCAAGGTCACCCAGCAAGCTTATGTGGCAGTGTGGATTTGAACTTGGAGTCTCCCAAATCCTAGTCCGACAATCTAACCACTGCACAACACTGGCACACAGTAGAAATCATTCTACTGTAGGGTTTGCAACCAAAAATGTGTGTGCAAGACAACTCTAGTATCAGACCAATATAGGTGGTGTATTCGTGGCCTACTTTAATAGTTGTGCCAGTATTATTTATTGTAAGCTTGGTATAACTGTCAAACAATGAGAAGATTAAATTGTGTACATATTTAGTGAACTGATGTAAGAAATAGTAAGGACTAGACATCTTCATTTGAGCTGCATAGACGTCTGGCAGCTGATGAACATATTTTCACTGTTTTTCCTCCATACATCTGTGTAGAATCTCCTTTCAATCTTTGGTCCTGGGACGAGGCCTCAAGATGTTCATCTTGGGGCTATCCACTATCTTACTACATGGAATCGAGTGGGTGTATTGCCACATTTGTGGAAGTTGGCTGAAAATGCTGCAGCAAATTCTAGTTTTAAGGTGGCTTCTGCAACCTACTGGTGTTTGCCCAGGCAGGTTGCCTTTAGTCTGGAGATGCTGGGAGTCAAGGCCATCATGAGATTCCCAAACCAGATGCTGTTTTCTCTCCCGCTTGTTTTCTTCCTGTGTTTTGCCAGAATACCAATGACAGCAAAAGGGAAGCAGCTGCCTGCACAGCTGATGCTTGGGCTGGCCACTTTAGGGAATGACTGGTCACAGACCAGACTGCTCTGCTCTAGTGGCAGTGCCAGCTTCCTAATGCCCTCTGTTGCTCTTCACACATGCACTGCTATTGCCAGGATACCCAACATTGCATGAAAGCAGCTGCCATCCCAGATAATGCCAGGCTTAGTCCAGGAATGGCTGGCAAGGTCCCTTTGTTCCAGGGGGAAAGTCAGGGAGAGCTTCCTCTCATCCAAATACAGGACAGTTTCTTCTTAATATCAAATGCCTATTTCTAGTACATTATAGAACCTGGCCCCCCAGATACACACACTGGACCCAAAGAAAAGCCCTGCTGGATCGGATGGAAGGTCTACCTAGTGCAGCATCCTGTCTTAAACAGTAGTCTGCCATATGCCTCTGTGAGGTCCGCAAGAAGAGCATGAAGGTAGGAATCATGCCCTGATGTTTGTCCCCCTGGCAACAGATATTGAGAGATGCGTCTGAACAACCAGGTTCCTATTTAGCTAATGAGATTTCATATAACTTATCTCCATGAATTTGTCTCACCCTTAAAAGGGAAGGGCTGTGACTTGCATTTGCTTGGCATGCGGAAGGACCCAAGTTCAGTACCTGCCATCTCCAGTTGAAAGATCAATAGGTTATGTGAAAGACCTCTGCTTGAGATCCTGGAGAACCACTGCCAGTCTGATTAGCCAATACTGACCTCGATGGGCGACAGGACTGTAAAAAGGAGGAGTATTGAGTGGAAAAGTTGATTGGATCCAACCCAATGTATCTTCCATCAGTATAAGGCAGCTTCATGGCTTCATTTTAAAACTAGTGTCCATCTTGTGGTAGTAACTATGTGAACAAGTACTTGTCTGTTTTGATATTTTGCTGAGTTCTGGTATTATGGGTTTTATAATTTTATAAATCACATCATGTTGTCCATTGTTTATCTTTCTTTTTAAAAAGATGAAGTTCCAAATATGTCAGCCTTTTCTCTTGAAAAGATATTCCTTGATTATTTTGGAGTTCAGTGACTCAGAGTCACTTTCAGGACCAGGATGGACTGTCTTACAATTAGTTGCTGGACCTGGGAACTCCAAACAGGACTGGAAGCATGATTTGAGCTTTTGATGGAGTGCAGCAAGCAGGAGATGCTCCTCTGTTGGCCAGCTGTGAGCAGAAGACCACACAGGTCTCTATTTATAAACAGGTCAGGCCAATCCAGAGGATCTGTAGCCTCTGGAGTTGGTCTATTTTGTGTACCCTTTTATTTCTTGAATCCTGAGCGTGCTTTCAGTCCCTGGTGGATTAGAGTTTGAGGGCCTCGAGCACAGGACAAATGTAAGAATATATTAAGATGTACTAGATTGTTTTCTGTTAACCAGGATGGTTAGAAGATAAGCAAGGATACTACAGTTGAACTTTTATACATATTCTGGAAACATTTTGAATCTTGATTTTTCAGATTTTAAACATTCCCCAGTTTTCATATTTTGAGACTTTATACCGAAAAATTCTTTTGAAAAATATAGACCTTGTTGATTACTTTTAAGGCAACACTTCATTGTTTATAAATCCCTGGATCTGAAGTCATCCATGAAGAAAACCTCATATTTTTGCAAACAAATTCAAATTTTCATTCAAAACCTTCTCTACAAGACCAGGTTGTGAAGACACACAGAAAGTGGCTTTCCAATGTTAAAATCACTATGTGTATCACTTGGAAGGAGCTTTCAGCAGGTTCCATTTGGGTCTGTAACAGATTAAGTGGTTCTGACCTGCAAAACACACTTCTCTAGTACATCCCATTACAATCAAGGAGATTTGCTTCCAAACTGGATTTAGGTTTAGTATTTCATAAAACTATTGATAAAGATGCAGTATGATTTAGTTGTCTTGAATCCATTTTCAGACCCAAAGCTTTTGCTTCACTGACTTTCTTTTGTAAAGTGAATGTAAAATTGACATTGTATTACAGATGCCTGTCTTCTGCTTTCTCTCTCACATTAATATGCATTAAGATAAAAAGTGCAAGAGAGGCTGAAAGGCGATTTAAGCCTCATGTATTTAAAGATGCTTACATAAAGATGTTCAAAAACCACCTTTTATTTAAACAGCTGCAATAATGTACTCAAACACTTGACTTGTGGTCCCATAATGATGAAGTATATGCTGAAGGCCCTCTCCATCTATAATTTAAAACCCCCCCCCAAAAGGCAAGACCTGTAAATAATATGACCAAAATGCACCCTTCCCCACTCTCTAAGAAGGGGTAACTAGAACTTTCTAGCTCATTCTAGGGCAAGAAATAGAGCTTGCCTCTTGCATGAACATCTAACTTTTTGCATCTAGCAGAATGCATTGGATCCAGCTGAACAAGTTTATGACCCACAATTACTATCATCTCCGAATCTCAATAAGGCTACATCAGATTGTCCAATTTTCTACATCTTCTCCCTTTCCCCTTCTGATTTTCTTTACATCTTTCTTTCTCATTGTGTTTGGATCAGAATCTGATCCCAGTGAAACACAGATTTACCTTTCAGCTTTGAGCAAGTCACTGTTTCTCTGATTTGGCCTCCAGGTTGGAAAATGGGAATAGAGGCAGGGTCAGGGTCTGCCCAGACTTTGATGGCCCAGGCTAGGCTGATCTTATCAGATCTCAGAAGTTAAGTAGGGTGGGAGACCACTAAGGAAGTCCAGGGCTGCCACGCAGAGGCAGGTAATGGCAAACCACCTCTGTACATCTTGTGCTTGAAAACCCTACAGTGTCACCTTAAGTCAGCTGTGACTTGACAGCACTTTCCGTCATCCCATCCCAACATAATAAGGACTGTAAAATGCCTTGGAAATGAAAATCACTGCTGTTTTGTTCTTTAGAGTCGCAACAGTACTTCTGCCCATCACTAGTCATCCTGTATAGCTTGCAGGAACGTTAGCCATGACAAAAATTGCAGCACGGGGAAAAGTTTCTCAGGGATGCAAACTCTATTATTGGTGTAGGCTCTATTACTGGATGGTTGGAAAGTAGGTAATGCGTGTAGATTATCTCCCTCAGCAACTGGTAGAAACTGAATTTGCATCTGGCCAAACACATCTATGCTGTTGGTGTTTCCTCCAGTTTTCCTGAGAGGCACTGCAGGGTTGTCATTGTTGATGTCTTCCTTTTCTCTTTTAGCAAGAAGCTGGGTCTCGGAGCAGTGGAGGAAACAGCAGCACCAGCAGCAGGGACCGCCTGATTGCTGAGGCACCATTACCCCAGGAGAAGGCCAGTGGCCCAACAGTCCCTTCTCACTTGCTTGGGACGCCTTATTCCTTTGGGATCCCTCCAAACTCCATTGTTCAGGACACCCGCTTCCCACCTCTTAAGTAAGTGATGTTGCACAGTGTGTATGAAGGGAAGAAGTGACATGACCACATGTTGGATCCTGTGCAAAATGTCCACCTGCGCTAAAGCCTCTTGTACAGGCAACATAAGAAAAAGACCATGGCAGCTGCTTGTGCTCAGTGTATCCCCATTTGCATTTCTGCTTGTGCAAGATCTTATGGAACCAGTTTCTGGACACTATAATATATAGACTGTTGCATATGATCTTGTGCAAAAGGAACTGAGTGAAGTCTGTTTATGTTTCTGCTTGGCATCATTGGATCCAGGCCATTGTCTTGAGAGCTGGTCTCGGACTGGTTTTCAAAGCATGCCCAAATGCACTTCAGCTGTTTCACAGTACATCTGCAAGTCTCTTTTCAGTTTAAATTGTGTTACGTCTCCATATAACAGATTGGAAGAGTGCGAGAGCCAGTGTTGGATTAGAATCTGGGAGACCCAGTTTTCGATCCCTTCTCTGCCATGGAAGCTCACAGATTTATCTTGGGCCAGTTGCACACTCTTGGCCTAGTCTAATGAAGTAAATAAATAAGTAATAAATAAGAGAGTTGTTTTAGAGGAATAGCTGTTTCAGTGTTCATAGAGTAATGAGGTATTTTCTGTGTTTGGGCATGGTGGGGGAGAATGTTTGCTGCTATTGATCATTTTGTCTGCTCAGCCTAAGGTGCAAGAAAGCCTTCTCTTGATTATTGTAAATGTTCTGAATTCCATTTCTGCTTGTCTCTTTCTTTCACACAGCAGCTTGCAGCGGCCTGTTCACCATGTGGTACCTCCCAGTGCAGTCACAGAAGATTATTTGCGGAGCTTCCGGCCTTATCATACAGCTGAAGAGCTCCGCATGTCCTCCTTGCCTCCCATTGCTCTCGATGCTGCATACTACCATCCCAGCTACCTGGCTCATCATCCTTTTCCTCACCCTGCATTCAGGTAAGAGCTATAGACCTCAGTCCAGCTGTTTGTCACTCCACCTCTTGCTTTTCTTGGGAGCCAGAATTTGAATCCAGGCAACTCAGGCAGTTACCCAAGCATGTCCTTTGGAACCAACTGCTAAGTAGCAGGCCTGGCCCACAGTGGAGAGTTCTCTGAGGGCTTTTAGTGCAGCTGCAATAAAGCGCAACAGGCAGCCACTTAAAGCAGCAGCAGGACTCCTAATGCTGACCCACTAATTTGTTCCTCGAATGGAGCCCTGTTGAGCTGTGCCTGCCTCTGCCCAGCTTCTCTTGTGCCCTGGTCAGCAAGACATGCTGCATATGTGCAAGGTTCAGATCTGGCAAAGGACTTGAAGCACAGATGTCTTCAAGAGAGTCTGTGGAGAACCTCAGACTATCTTCAGCTTCTGTCCTCTGTGAGTAGCAAATGTTCTGTGTGTTCAGAATTCCATATCTGAATTTTTGTAGCACTTGTGCATGCATTTATGAGGGAGGCATTTATTCTCTTCACTTTTTCCCCTCCTCCCAACTCTCCAAAGCTGAAGCTGACTTGGTTCTGATTTCAGGAGTGTCACAGGCTGGTAGCACTGTAGGTGGGAACTGCCCACACCTGATGCCTGTCCAAGGCCCAAAACTTCCACAGACCGCTGTAATTCTTTATATCCAAAGCTGAAGGCACAGCCATACAATGATCACTGGTGTGTGTAAGGGCTTATATTTCTGTGTTTAGTTCCCTTTATAAATTTTGGATAATGAAGGGTCTATTTCTTAAGGCCCAAGCATTCTGCTGAGGGGGCCAAGAGGATCTCCAGTCTTCTTCCTGGTTATTTCTCATAGCTCACACTAACTAGACAACTTTTTCCCCCAGGATGGATGATTCCTACTGCCTGTCAGCTCTGCGTTCACCTTTCTATCCAATTCCAACTCCCGGTTCACTCCCACCCCTTCATCCATCAGCAATGCACCTTCACCTGCCTGGAGTGAGATACCCCGCTGAACTGTCTCATTCGTCTCTCTCCACCCTTCAGTCTGAACGCATCTCCAGCTTGACTGCAGAAAGGTATGGGAATATCTTGACTTAGTACAATATGGAGGGATTGACTTGTCTGCCTTTGGGTTTGCTTAACCAGTTCTGTTCTTTTGGTTTTTGCAGGTTGCAAATGGATGAAGAACTGCGGCAGCGGGAGCGAGAGAAGGAACGAGAACGAGAAGCTGACCGGGAACGAGAAAGGGAACGGGAGAGGGAACGGGAGCGTGAGAAAGAGCTAGAACGGGAACGAGAAAAAGAGAGGGAACGGGAACGGGAGCGTGAGCGTGAGCTAGAGCGGCAGAGAGAGAGGGCCCGGGAGAAGGAACAGAGTATTGTCAAAGCCATGGAAGTCCCTTTTGCACCTGTGTCAGACTTGCATGGGCTGAGGAGCCACCCGCCAGAAGAACGTGTCAAACCGACTGAGCAGCTAACGCCAAACCGAGCAGGTAGCCTTGAGGCAGCACTTAGAGCTGCTTTCCTTTGGAAATGTATTTGCCTGAATATGACTCAGCCAACAAAAGCTTAAGATTCTGCCCCTAGACAAGGCCTTATGTGAATCTGAGCTAACTACCTGCAGGTCATAAGAATAATGACAGGTCTTGATCCCATTATGGTCCCATCCCTGGTTCTGTAAGAGTCACTATCCATAAAGCCACTCATGGGATGAACTTACATTTTAATATGTGTCTTCCCACACAGGCTCTTCCAGCAACCAGCCATTTAGCTTATTGCTGGTTTCATTAGCGAAACTTACTTGCTAGTCATGACAGAACCCTAATCGTCTATATCTTCTGCCAGTGCTTATGTTTTCTGTATCCTGCACACCTGTGAGATTGCCAGTCAGGTTCGGAACCCTGCTTCTACTACATAACTAGACATCAGGATACTCCATGTGTGTATTTGTATTTAAATTACTTTAAAATACCAAATACAGGTGACATATTTTTAGCCCAGAATTATAAATATGTTGCCAGTTTCTAAAGAAGGCTCTCAAGCAAGTTGAAGGCTTTCAGTGGCTGTTCTGCAGATCTCTGTAACAGCAGCCATCTAATGTCACTGTCTGTCATTTTCCACATCACTTTCTTATATTGTATCAACCTTGCCCAGTTTAATCTGGGAGACAGATTAAAATAAATACATGCAAATTCACCTGAACCATTCATTCTGTGCACAGTATGTGGCTAGCAGTGTGGGAGGGGAGTTTTTACATAATAGCCTAGTTTACCGTTGCTGCATCTTCAGAATTACTGGACATACTGTTAAAGCAAGAGACCCTCTTTGTATAGTATTAGTGTTAATATACATTATAGCAGACCTGTGGATTCACTCATCAGATGAGTAATCTCTGTGTCCTGCATCTTGGCAGTATTAGAGGCTGTTCTGGCCTTACAAGAACATTGAGGAATTGTTCTGTCACCTGTGCCATGCTGTTTTTCTTAACTAAGCAGTGCAAGTTGACCTGTTCCATAAGAAGTGTCAGCACAAATGTAGGCACAGGCATTGTTAGGGTGATATTGATCCCATTTATTTTGCTGCCATCTCCAAATTTACCAGTTGCACTCTGAGCAGAGAGTTACATCCCGGTGCTAACTGAAACCCGATACTTATGTTGCCACTGAGAATTTGCCTTGTTTTTTCTTGCAGAAAAACCCAAGGATTCTTCTGCCATCCAGACCCCCAAGCCAGTCCAACATCCTTTGCATCAATCATCTGCCCCTCATCATCCTGTGCCCAGCCTCATTTCCACTCACAGTATCTTCCCCTTGCCTGGAAGCAGTGCAGCCACTGCACTTCTCATCCAACGCACCAATGAGGAAGAGAAGTGGCTGGCACGGCAGCGGCGGCTCCGGCAGGAGAAGGAGGATCGCCAGTCCCAGGTGTCGGAGTTCCGGCAGCAGGTGCTGGAGCAGCATTTGGACATTGGACGCCCGTCGACCCAAATGGAAGCAGAACATCGGCCAGAGAACCCCAGGTAATGCTTGAACTTCTCTATAACTGGACTGCCTTGGCCTCTTGAGAAAGAAGTGTTGTGAGGTATTCTGTGTCCTCATCTGATTTGTGGAGCTGCAAAGCACCCAAATCACCATCCAAGATGAGGTGGTTTCTTTGCCGGAACAAGCCACCTTCCATTGGAGAATTGACAGCTCAGAAGGATAAACAAGGCCCAAAGTCTTCATCTGGCTCCACTCAATCTGGATTTCGATGGGCATGAGCTAATGCCATCTGACAGCTGCTTGGAAGCCTGGGCAGAATGAGCGTGGGTGGCCTCCATCCAGCTGATGGTGACCAGGTGTCACTGAGGCAGTTGCCACTAATTGCTGCCATCGTTGGCAGATGGAGCGAGGACTGGGCCTTGGAGATTTCTAGAACTGAATGGGTTATAGCACTGCTGGCACCACCACTTCCTGGCTTCAACTGTGTAGTCTAGGAAGGGGTGTGTGTGAGAAAGTCCACAGTTGACTTTTAGAGCTTCATTGCCAGCTTGGCTAATAGCAAGATGATTGCTCTTGAACAAGACAGGAGTGTCTCCAACCACACAGATGCAGCTTATTGTCAGTGGGCCAGGAGCCTCAGTTCCCACCATAGGGGGACCTGCTGCGGAAGCCACATGAATAATAGTGTCTCTGCCTCTCTGTTCTGGGCATGATGTGAAGAGCAGCAAATTTCAAGGGGGTAGCAGAGAGAAAAGGTGCAGCTGTACGCCCAAAAATTCAGAACTCAGTCAATGCCTGTTCCCATCTTGCTTATGCCTTTGGATGGATCAGTTTTCTCATGTCTTGCTCTGTTGCCAAGCGCTCACTTAAGCACAACACACTCAAATCATCCCTTTAATTTTGCTGCTTGATCAAAGTGCTGGTTTAGGGTATCAAGGGATTAGAGGAACTAATCAGGTATAGGGGAGGAGTGGGATCACTGGCCTGCATGGCAGTGTCAGATTCTCATTTTGTCGTCTTCTTTTGTAGTGGGTTCAGTACATCCGTCTCTAAAAGACGACTAACACCTCTTTTGGGTTTTCCTTGGCAATGATGTCATGCTGTTGGCACATCGGTACCTGAGTCTCTCCTCAGATATTTATTCAGAAAGCCACAATCCAACAACTGCTAATCTCTGGCACCTGGATAATGGAAGTAATGCAGCAGAAGTGAAAGCCATAGGTGATTTAATAAAAAAAACCTATAGATGATCAACAAAAGAGCAAACTTTTGTTCTCTTCTTTTGACCCCATCCCCTACAGCTACCAGATACAGCCTGGCAACTGGCAGGAGTGGGGGGGGGGGGAGCAGGGACATGGAGGGCACCAATGTGCCAACAACATGACATCATTTCTAGGGAAAACCCAGAAGTGGTGTCAGTCCTCTCTAGGAATCACTGGAAACTCTGTGGTAAACATAGAGTTTCTTGCATTTCCTTGAAAGGACTGTCACTTCTGGGGTTTTCCTGGAAGTGATGTCATGCCATAAGCCCAACAATGATTGTTCTACTTTTCTCTTGGCTGCTGCTCCTCTGAGCAGAAAAAGTGGGTTGCTGGCAGGAGGCCTGGCCTAACCCCAGTTATGCTGATATCTTTCAAAGATATTTTAGATAAGTTGTATGGATTTTTTATCAAGAATTTTTTTAAATTGTGGTGTTGAAGTGATTATTACTGTTTGTATATGTTGTAACACTACTTCAGGTGCTGTTGTGGCTGCAGAGAAGTGGTACAGAAATGCTAAATAACAAGCAAACAATAAAATATCCTTCAGGAGTTTAGTTGAGGGCAATCATATTGGCATCTTTTCAAGGTTTCTTAACCCCACAACTTGTGCCTGACCCTTCTGCAGTTCCATATCACTCTGGTTAGATCTGAGGCAGCCATCGGAACTTGATAATCTCCTCAATGGAGCTGTGCAGTGGATGAATTGTGCAAGGCATAGCTCCAGTGTATGCAGCATTTATACTGCTAACAGTTTTATTCCTTTTACTAGTCATTTAAGAAGTATGTTATGGTGTCGCTCCCTTTGTGCCTCTATGGCATAAGGCTTTTTTTTTTTGGGGGGGGGTGTTTCCTTATTTCACAGTATAGTCAGAATTACAATAAACACAGCAAAGATTTGGGGGGATGGGGCGGGGTGGATAGGGAACATCTCATCTTTCCAATAGCAGTCCAGGTTTGAGTGCTGAGAAAACAATCACCTTGGAACAAATCAATAAAGTTTACTGCAAAATAATGGTCTGAAAGAGCCAAAGGTTTGCCACCATTTGACATATAAAGGCTGCGGTCACACGGAACATTAGCCATGCTAGAGAGACGGAAGATAGGCGGATTTTCTGGGCGCGATCTCACCGCCACATCTGGGAAGCGTAGAGCTCCCGTGGCTCACCCGAGGCTTCCCGCCGAAGATGCGGGGTAAAAAACTAGTACCTCCGAGGTACTAGTTTCCAGTAACCGCGGGGCAAGGATGGGCGTCTGATTGCGTTTCCAGTGGCATCCGGCGCCCACCCGTGTCCCCTTGCAAAAAGTTTTTTTTCCCCCTAAGTCTCCATGGATGCGCACAAGCACCCAACGAAGCATGCGCATACTTTGGTGTACAGAAAAAACCAAACCCGTTTGCCGCACCGCACCACTTCTTTGCCGCGCCGCAGGATTGTCCTGTGATCAGCACCTCCCCCCTACCCACGGGACCTCCACGGGACGTCTGCTCGCGCAACCGCGCGTTATTTTGCCCCAGGGCAAACAACCATGCCTCCCCCTCACAATATCCGGCCCGTGTGACCGGGGCCATAGTACAGGGAACTAAGCTTTTGTATCAGAAGTATCAGTTTGCAAACTCACCGCTTGAGTAATTTGTCTCAAATACATGGCAACAAGTTTTTGAATAACAAGGTAGGCCATTCAGGAGAAAACTGTCAACTGTTAAAGGAAAATACATTTAGAAGTCATCAGGCTGATCAAATGTCAGCTACCATGAAACATTTCTCTACAAGCAGAACCATGCAAAAATTGAGGTGGTGCATGCAGGGAAAAACAGGCTACTTACCTGTAACTCATTCTTTGAATGGTTATCTATACATTCACACAGATGGACTTTGCAGTTGTTCAGAGCTACAATTCGTAAACCTCTAGAGCTTGAGTTAATGAGTTTGTAGCTCCAGAGCATCACCCACTTCCACTGCCTCCTTTGGTGGGATAACCTCCAGCTGTTGAACCTCTGCTCTTCACCAATGCAATCCCCTTTCCACTTGCAACCAATGCAGTCTGCTGTGCAGCAGCCTGCTCCCTGTTCTCCTAGGGATACATTGGCTTTGTGTCTCAGAAAAGGAGGCAACTTTAAATTCAAAGGATTCTGACAAGGTGCCTTATGCAGCAACAGCTGGTGGTATCAAAACATATAACCGACTGTGGTGCTAAGACCATGGCAGCTACCATTGCCATACAGTGCCATGCGTGACTCCAAGGTAACTCAAAGACTAGGATACAAACAATTGCCTTTCAAAGAGTCTCTCTTCAGTGGGAGGACTAATGAACACTTGAGCGGGTCTCACCCTATCACCTGCACAGAAATCACAAAGAAGTTACTGATACTGATGTCCACAGTGCCTCCGCTCTTGGGGGCCTGGCCCTTGCTGCATTTGTAAGTGCTGCAAATTTACCTTTAATGAAATAACTAGCTTTCATATTTACGTGCCTAAATGTTTTGGGGTGCATTTTTACTAACAGTAAATTACCCAGTCTATACTCAGCAGTGAAGCTCATGAAAAGCCTTGAGTAAGTCAGTATGTCTCTTGGTGGGTAGTAAGGATGGAGAAATTGAAGTGCTAATGAAATTTGTGTGCAGAAGGATGCTATGGAAGTAAAGAAGATTAGAAATAAGCGTAGTAGTGCTGGCAAATGTGTATGTGCATCATGCCCCTTACCTTGATTCTGCTGCAGTTCGTTTACAAGCCACAAGGTGTCACTCCACTCCCAGTCCCAGGGTGCCTTGTATGTTGGAAGTCAAGCCTGCAAGTATTCTGGCTAAGACTGGCTTCACACATTTATTTATTATGGATTACACAGAGTAAGTTATCAGGGTAGGACAGCCAATTGACAGTGCAATAGGATTTGAATTGTAGAAATCTGGAAACCAACCAGAGGTGAAGGACGACATGAGTGTTACAGTTTACAGCCCCTAACCCTTTACTCCATGTTTCTTTCTGAACCATACTGTTATAGTGTCGCCCTATTTCCTATGCAAAAAGCCTTCTTGAATAATCCAGTTTTGCATAACTTGCAGAAAACTAGGAGGTATGGGAGCCTTCCTGATGTCATCAGGCACATCATCCTTAAGATGGGGCCCACATATGTCCCCCCTTTCCAAGCTTCCTCCAGTACATAGCTTTATAGCCCTAGGATAGTCCTTATATTTTACCATCTCACTACATCGGCCTTGTTTAGTTACTGTCCAGAGAAAAATACTTCACAGTGTGGAAACTATGGAGTACAAGGCCTTTAATGCACCAGAAGAAGGTAGAAAATAGCAGACTGTGGTAGTTAACACATTATTTAGCCACGAGTTGAAAGGATACTATGAAGAAGACCAGCTTTTACTTTCTGTGACTACAGAGTGTTCTACATTCCAGGAAGACACTTCCAAAGTTCTTCGGAAGCAATACAAAGTGCTTGTTTGTAGGACAGTTCTTGTATGCGTTCTTAATTCTTGCACATTCATTCTTTCTGCAGATTAGGACCAAACCGCCCTGAACCAAGTAACCGAGACCAACAGCAGCATTTTGGTGGGCCACCTCCGCTCATCTCCCCAAAGCCTCAGCACCATCCTGTCCCAACGTCTCTATGGAACCCGGTTTCTTTAATAGATAACACCAGTGAGCCCCGAAGAATGCAAGAGAGTCACTCTCTCCAAGGACATACTGGCCAATATGAGCCCAGCCGGCAAGCCATCCCACTTGTGAAGGTAGAACGGGTCTACTGTCCAGAGAAACTGGAGGAAGGGGCCAGAAAAAGAGAAGCCTTGGACAAGTACCAGCCAGCCAGGGAGTCTGGGGGATTGGATCATGGTGTTTTTTCCCATGGGCCCTTCTTAGCAGAACTGGAGAAGTCCACACAGACTATTTTGAACCAGCAGAGGACATCACTCTCTCAGAGTGGACAGTTTGCTGACATCAGCTTGAACAGCAAGCCTGGTTCACCCTACAGGCATCCATTACCCAGGGGCTATGACTCCTCGTATGTTTACGATGAATTCTTGCAGCAGCACCGCAAGCTGGTCAGCAAACTGGATCTTGAAGGGAAGCGGCGGAGAGAAGCTAAGGAAAAAGGTCAGTACTTGAAAAGGTCTATAGACTCTCCACCCTTGAATAGCCCTATATGTTCCAGCAAAGGGAAATACTTTGTGTAGCAAGCACAGACACACTAAATAATGTCATTGCAAAAAAGCAAATGCAGCTGCTAGAAAATGCTCCAGGCTATCATCACTTGCCTTTGGCAAGCAGGGGAAGTTTCAATCAAAGTATCTGGAGTCCATGCAAAATATGATGTTTTGTACCAGCAAGCTTGTGCAACAAACCAAAAGCACACTTCCTCCTGTCGAACTTGATACCTGCTTTGTATTCCATTATAAAGGGAAGCTATGGGTAATGGGAGGGACAGGAGTAGCTGTCAGTCAATTCATGCCACAGCAGCCCAGACTTTGGTAGCCTCAAAATTCAATTCTTTCTGCCATGTACAGCTTTGCAGACTTCGTGGCAGGTAAAGTGGCTTGAGACTTTTTAAATGGAAATGTAAGAATTCCTTGATGTAGACTCGGATGACCACTTTTACTTGATATGTTTGCCTTTCAGTTCCCATCAAGTGATACCCATGTGGTGCTGTGAGGCTTGCTTCAGTAATTTTTGGAACTTTTATTGCAAACCTTGTTAGAATCCATCACACATCAAGTCCCTAGAGACAACCCCCCTATCAAGGCTGCTGAAAAGACATCCCCCTTCCTTTACAGGGGAAACTTTGAAGACTAAACATGGAATAAGCATAGGCATTGCATGCTTTACTTTCTCAGGGGCTGAGCCCTTCCATAGTAAAGAGCATTTTGTCTTGATTGGCAAAAGATGCTTCAATTTCTAAGGCTGGGATTCTATGTGCTGATTTGCCTGAAGGCTCTCCAGTGTGGTAGTTTCATTGTCTTTCCTGCATTCAGCATACAACTGAATTGGCAATACTGAGCAAGATTATTAAATAAGGGGAAACTAGCCTTTGGTTTTTGCCAAGTTCTAATAGTTTGGGGGGGGGGGTGTTTGTATGTCTTTGAGGAAGCTAATTGAACCTCCTACCTAGTAGGCCATTTGCTGTCAATAGATTGCCTTGAACACCCAATCCAAGCTGTCCTGTAAATCCTGCCTCCAAGATAGGACCAATTAATAAATGATGAACAGAGACTAATAAAGGAGTTTTAAATATTAATCAGAATGTACAACTAGAATGGGATTAGCAGAGGGGAGGAAAGTAAAGCACTTAGCAGGAGGGTTGAGCAAGTTTTGAATACAGACTCCAAGGTTTCCATTATGAGGCAATAGATTCCTATTTGTGGCTGTTCTTCAGGCATCGTCCAGGTTTGCGTACTCTGCCTTGCACAGGCCTCTTCCTGTAGCTGCCCCTTAACCCTTCAGTATCAGTGAGGCTGCTAGCAACATGGGTAGCTGCTGTTCCAGTATACAGATGAACCTGATCTCCTATGGTACTGAGTCAGAAGATTGCAGAGGCTGCTCCTGGGGTGCACAGATGCTCCCACCACAAAGATCATGAAGCGTGAAGGAACTGAATCTCCAAGTCTGGCATACAGGGCTGTGCTGAACTATGAGGAGCCCAGGACTTATCATTAGCACCCCACCAAGTTCATCTGCCTTGTGCCTCCTGGCTGCCGCATGCACAAAAGGCAGCCTGGTGTCTTACTGTTCAACAGGGCTTGAGCTTCCTGTGGAGGAGTTTTAGTACATGTGAGCTTATAGCTGTTGTCTGCTTTATAGGTGCAAGATCAAACTACTTATATCTGAGTGACCATAGGGAAAAAAATCATTACCATTGCACAAACCAGTTACCTCTCTTCAGCTGTTCCTTTCCATTTTTTTTCTAGGCACACTGGTTCTGCTTTGCATATTTTTTTCTCTTGCAGAATCTGAAATCCTTTGAGCAGAATACAACCAATCCTGCATAAGACTGCGTGCCTTTTATTCCACAGCAACATTTTCTTCCCTGCAAAATAGGCCCAGCAATATAATCTGTTTTCCTTGTCCACATGTCATTTGGTTCTGCCTGTGCTCTTCTGGTAACAAGAATAGTGATAGCAATTCAGTCATAAATTTTGCAATAAGGCCTAGTTTTCCACCTGAAGTACGTCCCATTGTAAAATCCGACATCTTGGCCAGAGAGACTGGAAGAACCAGTGGCGTCTTGGCTGTGCTGAGTCAAAGCAACACTATTTCACTTTTTGCCTGTTCCGTCTTCTGCATACAGGTTATTATTATGATCTGGATGACTCCTATGATGAGAGTGATGAAGAGGAAGTACGGGCCCACTTGCGATGTGTCGCAGAGCAACCACCATTGAAGCTGGACACCTCCTCAGAAGTATGTCCATCTCTTCCCCCATGCTAATAGAAAAAGTATTCTGATCCATAATTGCTCATTCAAGGCCTTAGTTACCACACAGAAATTGCATGAGCTGACAACACCTTATTATATGGCCCAAAGCCTGTCTCTTTCCTTATGCCCACTCTAAGGGGATGATGGCTTTTGGAATAAAGCAAAGAGCTCCCTTTGCTTCATGGTGCTATTCTCCATCTCTTAACATACCATATGCTGGATTTGAAAATCATTAACCAGTTAAGTAGCAAGGAGAAGTGATTTGTTTAGTACCTCACAGCAAATCTGCATTTGTGGTATAAACCTGCATCCTTTCAGCTGGTATCCAGATCCAGTCCTACTTGAACTATGTTCTGCTTACTTTTGTTGGTTGCCTGAATATTGCCAATAGATAGGCCATTAGTATATTTGTGTACTGAAAGAAACCAGGGAGCAAATTTCTCTTAAAAGAAGATACATTAAGGTGTTATGTTTTCTTTTTTAAAATGATAGTTTCCTGTGGCTTCCTTTAAAAACAGTACTCTCAAGAAAACTATATCTGGTACAATTAGCACCAGTTGATATGCACTTTAAGGGGGTAAAAGCTTGATAAAGTTTCTTCCTGTTTTGCTCATCCAGAAACTGGAATTCTTGCAACTTTTTGGACTGACCACTCAACAACAGAAGGAGGAGTTGCTGACTCAAAAACGAAGAAAAAGGCGGAGAATGCTGCGAGAAAGAAGCCCCTCTCCACCAACAGTCCAGAATAAACGTCGGACACCCTCTCCCCGTTTTGTGCTCTCTACACGTTACAGCCCTGATGAAATGAACAATAGTCCGAATTTTGAGGAGAAAAAGCGGTTCCTCACGACTTTCAATTTAACTCACATCAGCGCTGAGAAGAGGAAAGGTATATCTTCATTTACAGGGATGGGGATATAGATATTTCCATGAACAAGGAGGATGAGATCTCACTGTGGCCACTGAGTTCAAAGGACATATGAAGGAATGTCTCAGTTCTAGAACCTAGTGGCCAGACTGCAGCTGTGCCTACTCAGTGTCAAACAGTCTCAGATCTCTGCATAGAAAAATATTGTACAAATTTATCTAAACTTGTATGTGAAAGTGAGGAAAGATGTAGTAAAAGGTGGGCTGTTTGGGAAATGGGCTGCAGGCTTCTGAAAACTGATGTAATCCAAATAAATAGAGACTGGGAAAATATGTAGTATTTGTAATTGTTTTGGCCTTGATCAGAACAGCAAGTGGCCATTGCTAACCTGTGGATGCCCCTGCATTATCCAGGAGAGAACTGTCTAGTGGGGTGGTGTAGCACATGAGAGAAAGCATGCAGTTCAACTATCAGCTCTTCCATGAATTTGGTGGATAGTCTTGGGCAAACAACCTCTTTTCTTTAGTCCCTCCAGCTGTAATACAGATAATACTGGCCTACTTTACAGGACAGCTATAAAATGTACATTAATTGCACATATAAAGCACTTTGAACCCTTAAAAAAAAACCTTAAGTCATTGGAGTGGCTCCCACCCCTATCCTTACCAGTCAATTGAACAGAATTTACTTATTTATTTGTTAAAGTATTTATACCCCCAATTTACCTTTTGGCTCAAGTTTGAAGTCTTAAGAACATAAGAACATAAGAGACGCCAATGTTGGATCAGGCCAAAGGCCCATCCAGTCCAACACTCTGTGTCACACAGTGGCCAGAAATACCAGTGCCATCAGGAGGTCCAGCAGTGGGGCCAGGACATTAGAAGCCCTCCCACTGTTGACCCCCCCCCCAAGCACCAAGAAGACAGAGCATCACTTGCCCCAGAGCCCCTAGTCTTCCTCCAAATTAAGTAGCTCTTCCATTGGAGGAAGCTGCCTGGAGAATGATTGGATCACCCCACCACTGAAAGGTATCAGAGGAGTCAAGAGTCCAAATCAAAAGGTAATTAATAGGGTTTACTGGCATAAGCCAGAAGAAGAGAGTACTTCCCTGGGCTGTGTTATGAATAAAAGCCAGGTTTTGTCTCTGCTTCCCATCCCACAGATAAAGAGAAACTAGTAGAGATGCTCCATGCAATGAAACAGAAAAGTGCCTCCACAGCAGTGACAGTGAAAAGCTCGCCACGGGACAGTCCTACCATTGTCCAGGCTGGTAAGTGGCCTTGAATAGCAAGGAGATGATGGGCTTAGGGCTCCTTATGGATGAAAGAAACTACTGGTGGGCTTGATTTTCCTCTCTCTGTGACACTTCGCTAGTGTAAACCAGAGGCAGTTTGGAAATGTGGAAATGTTGCATCTCACCAAAGTTGTCCTTATTGGTCTGCCAAAGAAGGACAAGTATAGTACTTTCTGGAAACAGATGTGCAGTGCAATCCAGCACTTTCTCAGATGAAGTTCCACTGATTTCAGTAGGACTTAGTTCTTTATGATTGCTTATGTTGTAGCAATGTTGAAAAATAATGCCCCTTGTGCCTCATAGTGCCAGTACTTGCAAGTGCAGAAGGACCATGTTGTATGCAACTGTTTTGGTGGCATTTAACTGAGGGATTCCATATTTTAAAGCTGATTTTATGGTATGCTGCAGTCCTGAGCACAGTTTTACAGATATTATTTTACGCTGTTGGATGTAGTTTTATTCTGTTTTTACATTCTGTTTTAATATTGGCCCTTCTTAAGTTGAAGCAGGTCTCTGGAGAGGCAGCATATACATTGTGTGTGATACAAAGGCATTTTAGAGGATTTTGTAAGTGTCCTTTGATTTTAGAAAACCATAATTCTTCCATGCTTATGTGTACCCCAACTGAAACAAGGTTTCTGTTGTATTTCCTTCTGTTAACTAATCAACATATGCTCAGTGGAACACCACTGCATAATTGTATTTATTTTTCCAAATTTTGTGTTTAGCCATGCATTTCTCAAGAAAGGGCATTTATACCAGAAAGCACTGCTGTCTAAGCTCTCCATTACTCCAACTAATGCTGTTGTTTGCTTTTCCTTGCCAAAGAGCCACAAGTGCAGCAAACTGCTGTGGAATCAGATAAACCAGTTGGCATTGCTGCTGCTTCTCTGCCAGAGACTCAGAAGACAGCTGAGCCCAGCAGAATAGAACAGCTGAGACCACAGGAGCTTCAGAGAGCCAAGGAGACTATTCCTGCCTCCATTGAGAAGCCCAAGTTGAGTGATGGGCATACAGTCAAGAAAAGCCTGAGCATCCTCAACTACGTCCGGGGCCCTTTGCCCAAAGACATCCCTGTGCCACTGTCGCACAGTATGAATGGGAAGAACAAGCCATGGGAGCCCTTTATAGCTGAGGAGTTTGCACATCAGTTCCATGAGTCCGTATTGCAGTCTACACAGAAAGCACTGCAGAAACACAAAGGTAACAGGAATAAGGGAAACGGAAGTAACAGCATGAGTGGGAAGGAAATTCACAAGACTACAAATTGTGGGTACAGAGTTAGAGCCCAGTTTTGATCTCCAAAGATATACCTCTTCTGCCAGAAGTTAACTTCTAATTCCTTAAACTCTAGCTTTGTGTGTACAGTGCTTGCAGTGAGGAATTTTGGATTTGCAGAGTGGCAGATGAAGAAACCAGCTCAAGCCGATTTGTGAATGCAAATGAAGTCTTCTGCACAATCCATTTTTCAGTGCTCTCTGCAAACAAAGTTGCTTCAAATGTACATTCAATAATCTGCTCCGTCAACAGTGCTTCTATCTGTTTCAGCGCATTCCAGAAAAAGACAGAAACATGTTTTTGTTTTGTCTTAAAAAAAAAACACCTTGAAAATTACCGTTGTGGAAAAACCAAAATCAGATCTAAGTACCTGGCATAGGTTCCAACTTCACAACACAAATACAGTGTGCTTCCCTAAATAAAATGTTATAATCACTGGATCAAATGCCATGTATTGCTGGCGTAACCTGAACAATTTCAGTGGAAGAAATGATAGCTTCATGAAATACACTGAATATATAGCTCACTTCATGAAAAGCTCATTAATTTCATCGGTAGGAGTGCAGAATATAAAATTACTAGTGTGTACATGGCAGCTGTCAGTGGAAAACATAATAAAAAAAAATTAAGGCCACCAATAGGAACAACCGATCTAGCAGCTGAAGGTATGGCCCATAAATGTTTTCACTGAGTGGCTCCAAGCGAGAGAGTAAAATTCCCAGGAAAATGGCTCTTGCATTGAATAAGGAGCATTAATCTTCCTGACAAACCTTTCATTTGAACTAACATCTTGAGTAGAAATTGTTAAAAAGTACTAATGTCATTTTAGGGAGACCCGTTTTGAAAGAAATAGTATTGAATTTGTCAGGCACTTGATTTGAGGTTGGCTAGCTGGTGTCCTAGATTCCTGTCTGACTTACTTTTTTTCTGACCGTGACAGGTTTTTTTCCCCCTCTCCCCTTTATTCTTCTTTCTTCCCTCTTCATGTTCTGTTCTTCCCACAAGTTTGTTTGTTTTTGTTTTAAGTGACTCCTGACTGCTCTCAACATTTGATGCCTCCTGGAGCCTGCTTTATCTTCATTAGCCTGTTAGGGGAGCTGGTTGTTAGTTTTGAAATTAATGTGACTTTTTTTGGTGTTTCTCCATACCTGAGAAGTCCCCTGAGTATGTAGATACCTTGTCTGTAGATGACCTGGTTTTTGCTGCCTTTGTGGCAAACACAAGTTACCCACTTTACTGTTAGATACAGTAATGATAATTGCTGTAGGCACATAATATGTAGATGTTTTTCTCTTCCATGTTGGCTTCTAGGTAATGCAATGGCACACTCTGCAGAACATAACCACAAAGTTGATGCCTCCATTCATTATAACATTCCGGAGCTGCAGACCTCAAACTGGATCTCTCTGCCACAGCAAAATGGCCAGAAAGATTCCCAGCATAAGGGGTTCATCCCACAACAACATGACAAGGTCTCTGACTCTGAGGAAGAGGAAGAGGAGGAGGAGGAAGATGACTACCCGAGACCCAAATGGCACGGGATTGAAGCAATATTTGAAGCTTACCAGGAACATATAGAAGGTAAGCTAAACAGATGTAGATTTTTTTTTTAATGTACTGCAATCCAAGTCTGTTTTCAATAATAAACAGGAGAGAAAATTAAGCAGGTGGTCCAAGCTTAAAGTCTTTAGTAATTGTGTAAATGGCCAAAATCAATAGGGATGTGAAGATCTTTAAATCATTATTTAGCAAAGAAATGGGACGATATGCTTTAGGATTTGTCAGACCTTTTCAATCAGATGTTTGCTGGTTTATATTTTATGTTAACTACCTATCTCTTTGAACTAGATTATAATAGATGTTATACTAGTTTATTATCAGGCAAAATAAACTGAGGGTATTGTGTGGGACGACTGTGTTTGGGAGTGTGTGGAAGGGATTAGAGTTGTTGCAGAGTCTTGGCTGCTTGAGATAGGGTGAGAAAGGGTCATTGTTTGAATGTAAATTGAGTGCCTGGGTGAGTTTGAATAGCTGCTGCCCCGCCATCTGCTGGGGGAGGCCTCTATTTAAGGCAGCACCTTGCCAGAGGCACAAGAGCTAAAGGGCTCTTTGCCTGTGGCTCTTAGACTAGGGACTCTTAGACTAGGGGTTCTGTAAGAAGCCCAGGAAGAGCAAGAAAGCCAAGGCCCTAACCTACTGGTGATCCCAGTAAGGTAAGTAGACTTCAACAAGGAGAACAACATAAATACAAAGGGTTTTAAAAGGGGGGTTATGTTTAATTATTTTAAAAGCAATTATGAAGCCAGAATGCCAGCAGGGGGTTGGGGGCTATCCAATGTTTTGCATGGAGTGTCACATGTATGACTATCTGCCCACTGGACAGAAGTCATGGGTGAGTGCTCGGTGCAAGGAGCTCCTGGTTCTCAGGGAACAAGTTTCTTCCCTTGAGGCCAAGGTGGCTGACCTGGAGAAGCAGAGACAGTCAGTTAGGTGCACGGAGAAGACTCTTGGGGACTTGTTAGATATGCCCCACTCTGGATCTGGCAGCCCTACCGCTGTCAGGGAGTATGAGGGTCAAGGAGAAACAGGGCACTGTGCTGAGGATAAGGGGAATGTGCCCTCAGAAGGGACCTCTTCTTCAGCTGATGAACCGGTATCCTTTTGCACCAAGGAACTATCCCTGGGCAAGGTGGGTGGGGGGCGTTTGGTAGTTGGTGATTGGATCCTTAGGCAGGTAGACAGCTGGGTGGCAAACCCGTGTACTGACTGTATGGTGACTTGCCTGCCTGGTGCGATGGTAGCGGACATTACCCGTGTTTTAGATAGGCTGGTAGATATTGCTAGGGGGGAGCCAGTGGTCGTGGTGCATGTTGGCACCAACAATGTGGGGAAATGCAGTCGTGAGGTCCTGGAGGAGACATTTAGGCTTCTGGGCAAGAAACTCAAGGCCAGGACCTCCAAGGTAGCCTTTTCAGAAGCTGAATGCATTTTTTGCCTCTGTCTTCAACTGTGGAAGATAAGAAGTGCTTGCCCACTCCAGAACAGCTGATTTCAGCAGGGGTGTTGAAAAACCTGAGTCAGATTGAGGTGACGAAAGAGGAGGTTCTACGACTGATAGACAACTTAAAAACTGATAAATCACCAGGCCCGGATGGCATACATCCAAGAGTTCTGAAAGAACTCAAATGTGAACTTCTGGATCTCCTGACAAAAATATGTAATCTTTAATTAAAATCTGCCTCCATTCCTGAGGACTGGAAGGTAGCTAATGTCACTCCCATCTTTAAAAAGGGTTCCAAAGGAGATCTGGGAAATTATATGCCAGTCAGTCTGACGTCGATACCAGGTAAATTGGTGGAAACTGTTATTAAGGAAAAAATTAGTAAGCACATAGATGAACAAAAACTATTGAGGCAGACTCAGCATGGGTTCTGTAAGGGAAGATCTTGTCTCACTAACCTGTTAGTGTTCTTTGAGAGGATGAACAAACATGTGGACAAGGGGGATCCAATAAATATTGTTTACCTTGACTTCCAGAAAGCTTTTGATAAAGTTCCTCATTAAAAGCTTCTAAGTAAGCTCAAAAATCATGGGATAAAAGGGCAAGTCCTTTTGTGGATCAAAAACTGGCTAATTAATAGGAAACAGAGAGTGAGTATAAATGGGCAATTTTCTCAGTGGAGGGTGGTAAGCAGTGGGTTACCGCAGGGATCAATACTGGGTCCGATGCTCTTTAACTTGTTAATCAATGATTTGGAGTTGGGAGTAAGCAATTAAGTGGCTAAATTTGCAGATGATACGAAGTTGTTCAGGGTAGTGAAAACCAGGGAGGATTGTGAGGCACTCCAAAGGGGTCTATCGAGGATGGGTGAGTGGGCATCAGCGTGGCAAATGGGCTTCAATGTGGCCAAGTGCAAGGTGATGCACATTGGAGCCAAAAATCCTAACTATAAATACACGTTGATGGGGTCCAAACTGGCAGAGACTGACCAAGAGAGAGATCTTGGAATTGTAGTAGATAACTCACTGAAAATGTCTAGACAGTGTGCAACTGTGATAAAAAAGGCCAATGCTATGTTGGGGATTATTAGGAAGGGTATTGAAAACAGATCAGCCAATATCATAATGCCCCTATATAAATCAATGGTGTGACCTCATTTGGAATACTGTGTACATAATGGCGCAACCTCATTTGGAGGACTGTGCACAGGTCTGGTCACCACACCTTAAAAAGGATATTATAGCTTTGGAAAAAGTGCAGAAAAGGGCAAATAGAATGATAAAAGGGTTAGAACACTTTACCTATGAAGAAAGGTTAAAGTGCTTGGGGCTCTTTAGCTTGGAGAAATGACGGCTGAGGGGTGACATGATCGAGATTTATAACATTATGCATGGAATACAGCAGGTAGAGAAAGAGGTACTTTTTTCCCTTTCTCACAATACAAGAACTCGTGGGCACTCCATGAAATTGCTGAGTGGTCAAGTTAGAACAGATAAAAGGAAGTTCTTCTTCACCCAAAGAGTGATTAACACATGGAATTCACTGTCACCGGAGGTGGTGGCAATGTTCCCTCTGGAGTCTTGTGAGCAAAAATGCTGCTTTCTGAGCTACTGGCATTAAACTTGTGAGCGAGCAATTTGGCTACTGCACAAATTAGTTTGCTTCAGAGCCATCCTTCCTGAGCTAAGACAAAAATGTGTGAGCCAGAGGCTAAAAAACTGAGCTAGCTCACACTAACTCAGCTTAGAGGGAACACTGGTGGCGGCTACAAGCATGGACAGCTTCAAGAGGGAATTAGATAAGTATATGGAGCAGAGGTCCATCAGTGGCTATTAGCCACAAGGTATAGATAGGGACTCTGGGGCAAGGGATGCTCTGTATTCTTAGTGCTTGGGGGGGGGGAACAGTGGGAGGGCTTCTAGTGTCCTGGCCCCACTGCTGGACCTCCTGATGGCACCTGGTGTTTTTGGCCACTGTGTGACACAGTGTTGGACTGGATGGGCCATTGGCCTGATCCAACATTGGCTTCTCTTATGTTCTTAAAATATTTTTATTTGTTCTGTTATGAACACTGTAATTTTGAATAATCTTTCAATTAAAAGGTTTGTTTAAAAATAAACAAATATCTAAAAAAATCAGTAGGGATCTCTTTGCTCTTGTAAGGTCTTTTCTATCTAGAATAATTTATGATTAAGTATAATACGTGTTATTTTATAAAATTATGCTGCATCTGGATTTAAAACTACTTTTGGCTCCAGGCCAAAACATTTTTTTACCCAAACTTTTAACAAAAGGGTTCCATCTTTTCCAGCTGTATTTATGGTCTGCTTCTAGGATGAGGACAGTTCATATTAGACTGCTGAATATTGTTGTTGTTTTTGTCCTCAGATTTAATTTGCTAGTTTTAATATTGATAGTTCTTAACACTGTTAGTTTTATGATTTTATAGTATAATTTTTATATCATGAGCAACCTCAAGCAGGTCTCTGGAGAGGCTGCATATCAGCTTTCTAAACAAAAGTGATTGCCATTCTGGTCATAATAATGCAGTAAAGAAAAGAAAGTGTGGAGAAACAAATGAACACAGATGAAAAATTATTATAAAAGAAAGCATGACCAGATCCTTCCCCAACTTGGAGAAATCAGTGTAGCACACAATAGCGTTCTGTTGCCATCCTGCCCAGATGCAAGTTACTCAGTGGCCTGCCTGCAAATTATCACGTTGATTTTGTTACAGTAGAATTGCTCCATATTGGCTTCCTGTGCCTCCATCACTCTGTGCAAAATATAGTTATTTTTTTATTGCAGGCATAAATCACACAATTCTGATATCCTGGAAGTTAATTATATCTCGGATCCTTATGAAAAAGCTTTAAATTGTCTTAGATAACTGAAAAGTACAAATAGCAATATCAAAGGAGATTCAGCAACGTCTTTCCATAAACTGAAAGCTGCCTACCATCCGGTTTTTATTTCATTTTAAAGATCAGACTATTTTGAATTCCTCAGATTCCAAAGGAATAGCCATGTTAGTTTGTTGTATCAGAAATAAGCAGTATTGTGGCATGTAAAAGGCTACTATCTTTTTATTTTAGCATAACATTTTGTGAACTAAAGCATCTTGCATCTGAGGAAGTGAGTTCCATTCCCAAAAACTTTATTCAGGAATTAAACCTTTGAGTGTTTAGGAGCTGCAAAACTGTCTGAATTCTTCAGCACGTTTCTTCTCTTGAGATGCATCTTGCTCAGTATATATCCTGCTCTGAGATACAGAAACCAAAATAAGAGACGGGAGATCTCCAAGACACATTACATTTACTGTGTTTTAAGACTTGAGATTATGTTACTACTTCAGCAGTAGTTGGAATTTGCAGATTAAGTAAACATCCCCTTTTTTTACTCATGGATTTTGGCTGAGTGATCTAGTAAAATCTATCTATGCAGTGTGCTCCCTTCCATGGACTAATTATTCAGGTGCTAAATAATATTCATAATCTTGTTTCCTTTCTGTGGAAACGTGTTTTTAAAAGTTTGGTATTCTGTTTAAGAAAGGAAGTGCAGTTTTTGAAAGAGCCATTTTACATGCACAGGCTTCTTTAGAACAGTTTTTTTGGGGGGGGTCCTTCACAAAATTACCCTGGGCCGCTAACAGCTCTGTTTTGTTTGCAGAGCAAAACCTGGAACGGCAAGTGCTTCAAACTCAGTGCAGACGCTTGGAGGCTCAGCACTACAGTCTCAGTCTGACAGCAGAACAGTTGTCACACACGATGACGGTGAGTATTGATTAGTGTTTACATATATTCCAGAGGTTCCAACGGCAAAGCAAAGAGCCTTTTGGCTTAATGTATCTCAGTTCTTGTACATTTTTCATTCCATTATGGGACTTGGTTATTGAAGCATCTTTGCTGTTACATTTATTTTTTTTAATGTCTTTTCTCATATGCAGGAATTAAGGAACCAGAAGCAGAAGATTGTCTCCGAAAGGGAACGACTTCAGGCCGAACTAGATCACTTGAGAAAGTGCCTTGCATTGCCTGCAATGCAGTGGTCTAGAAGTTATTTCAAGGGGTATCCCAGGTGACACTCCCTTGCACTAGGCCGAACCTATAGTATAGAAATAATAATCTATTTTATTACCTGGAATATTTAATATTTTTCACTGGGAGGTTTGAAGCTTAAAAAGAGAGCAAGAATGTGCCATGCATGAAGCAAAGGACTATAGGATCCAGGAAGAAAATCCACACCCTTCTCTTGACTTCAGTGCAACTGAATTTTGTAACTCTACAAGTAATCCACTTAGAAGAACTTTAGTTTTGGTTAAATTTAAAAGTTTTATTTTTCCTGTGCTTTCCCTCCTCCTGCCTTTTTAAAAATTGTTTTTAAATGCAGAGTTTCCACCAATGACACTAACATCCACTTCCCATTGAAGGGACTGGGATCATTTCCATACATATGTTATTTTTGTTGCCATACTAGTACAATTGCTGTTTGGGGGATCTGCCCATTTATTTGTGCTGAAATATATTTCTCAACCCAAGAGGAAACCAGGTACACATCAGTTTTTTTAAGAGAATGAACTGGATATTTTGGATACAGAAATAAATACCTGCAGAGTAATGGGCCTAGCAGAAGACAAATGCAACTTCCAAACTTGACTTCCCATGCATCAATCAGCTTTCTGCTGGAAATGCACTTCACTTGAAAAATAAAGCGAATAAATAAACTGAAGGTACATTTTTATTACTGGGGAGGGGAGGATGTGTACAGAACAGTGATATACATACAATACACACAAATTATGTACCCCAGTGGGTAGAATTTTCATACAAAGATTTTGCAATTAAAGTTAAAAAGAGGTGCTTCAGCCTTGTACTGTGTATATATTTAAAACAAATTTGTATGTTTTTATTACTTTAATTATTGTTATAAAAAGCTTGCCATTTTCAATATGTTTCTGCTTTTTGTTTTTTTGGCAAAAATAGCTTGCTTTTAGTGTTTGTACTGCTGCTGGTCAGGACATGAAACAAATATTGAAGTGTTTTTAAAAAGAATTTTAAAGAAAAAGCTTTCCACTGGGGCACGTGCTATCACTTTTAGATATTTTGCAATGTGTAGCACCAGAACTCTCTTGCTTGAAGACCCAGAATTTATTTCTCTCTTCTGTCCCACTCCTTCCCCTTCCCCACCCAGCCCATAAAACACTGAATGTCAGATGATCAGCTATTGTTGAAACAAGAGTTCAATCTGAGAAGCCCAACATTTTAGGGAATAAAATGATCGGGGTCTGAGAGCTTTACAGTGTGCCACCCTAAAAAGGGTTACACGCTTCTAAAACCATTGAAGTAAATGGGCTTAGAAGGGCGTAAGTCTTTTTAGGGTAGCACTGTTAGTTATGGATACTTTTTCAGTGTACCAACACAACTTGCAATCACACAAGCAGCTGTTAGTTTTCTAAGGACTTCCACAGAATTAGCTCAGTCCAGTCAAAAGAGCAAACAGAGGGTGGGGGGGCTATAATTCATGCCTATAGCTATCCGTGATCCTTCACAAACACAGTCACTTCAGTGTGGTACAGACTTGCAATACTACAGTGCATGTGTTATTATGTGACCATATGGTGAGAAGATTTTATAGGTTTTTCCCACTTCATTGGCACCTGGTGTGCCCAATGCATTGGAAAGACCCAAACAACAGTCACATTAATTATACCCTTGCAGTGTGGGATCACAGGTGCAAAAGCATGTTCAGATGTAAAGAGGGCATAAGCACTGTACTTACCTAGTTTTGTGTTCTTGACTCAAATAGGTGAATAGTAGTACCCACAAAGGTTGTATGTGCCCTTTGAATACAGTTCCTGTAACCTCTGGGTCCTTGCAGTTATTTCCAACAATCAGTTATCTGACTAGTTACCAAGAGCTGGGTTGGGTTAATACTTCTCTTCCCCCACCCTGAAATATTATTTTTTAGTGAAACCCAGTGGTAATAATTTTTCCCCAGGGGAATAGTTTTTGCTACCTTTCCCATCCACAAATGATGAGTAACTATCAAATTGGTAGCAGTAGAACACAAATTGGTAGAATACAGGGCCTTTTCACTTGAGATGGATCAGCTAGAGCCACTCCATGTGACAACTGATATTTGGTCTGCAAACATGCAATGTAAGAGCTCAAAGCTCTTGTTTTAAAAGCCTTATCTGTTAGGTCTGTTTCTCACTTCAATTCTTAAGTGGTATGGCTACCAAGTCTGCTATAAAGGGTGAATACACATAACATTTTAGTTTGTCTCATTTTTAAATAAACTTTAAAAGTATGTTTTTAAAGGGACAAGCACCAAATTTTATGTGAATGTGATCTGCACACTTCCAGGAGGAATATATTTGTAATGTGAGAACCCTTGCTGTTCCAGTTTGACATTGTTTTCCCTCTGCCTTAACTGCTCATGCCTTCCCCAGTCAATTAATGTGGACAGAGATACACCTTGGCAATAGTGTTTTGAGAATGGAAGACCATGAGAAGCTTGGGAATTCAACACCTTATACTCAAAGTTCATTTTTTTCTTTTTAAAAATAATTATAATAGCTAATGTGCAATGCTTTCAGTCTTTTACTGTTAATGTTTTGTTTCTCTGAATGCTGACAATGAAGGGCCAAACTGGTACAATCTGCAGTGGCCAGATGTATACAAAGGCAATGCTTCTGTGCTTTTCATTGTTGCACAAAAGTGATAATTGCAGCAGGTGCAGCTTTTCTCCCATTGTGATAAAGTGCACCTCCCAAAAATTCCTTCTTGAGAGCAAGTGGTGAAATGTGCCGAAGCTCAGGCTTTCTCCTGAAGAGAGTATACCTGGTACACTAAGGAATGACCAGATGAGCAAATGTGGAGACTTGTATTAAGACAGTCTTGTTCCTGGATGCAGCAAGAAAAAAACTGGGGTGTTTTCACTTGGTCAAGCGATCCTTTGAACATCTAAACCAGCTATCTCCTTTAACAGTATTCCAAACATCTTTCCCTGCTGCACTGAGACAATCGGCTCTAATAGAGCATGAAAGGAAAAAAGGGAAAGTCACCAATTTTCCCCCTGACAATACCTATTATCACCCATTAGTCTAGACAACAAAGCTCTGCTGGTTTATCATTGATTCTAATCTATTTCACAAAGATGTTTTACCAGAAAACAGAAAGAAAAATATACCCTTAAACTTGTTTTATATCAGGGACACTGAGAAGCATCCAAACTTAAATGAGGGACCACAACAAAATTTGCTTTGCAGTGGCTAATCTGGTTTCAGTTTTGGGGTTTTTCTGTTTTTTTTGTTTTTTTTTTAAGTAGGAAGCTCTTTTTCAATGTATTTATAAGAAGTTAACCATGGCAGCAGCTCACAAACAGTAACTAGCATAACAAATTGACTGCAGCACTGGCAATATGGGAAAGTCCAATGCCTTTGAAAATGAATGCTCCAAAGTTTTTAGAAATATTAAGAGAACATCAGTGTCTCTCAATTTAACTTCTGACCAAATAGTTTAATATCCAGTTTCACAACTTAAGGTGTAAACAGGGCAATTTGGCTGTTTCCACACACTTCATCAAACAGCTGGGGTGACAGGATTTCTTTCAAGTCAGCATGGATCACAGCTTTTGCTTCTCAATTTTGCCAATGGTGGGGTGGGATAGAGGAATATGGGTGTATGAACAAGGAGGGCATTACACTCATTATCCCCAAAATAATTGCACTATGCATAGCTTTTCTTACAAATTAGTTGTGTGGGGTAGGCTTTCTGGGAAGATGTTCTCAACACCTTGCTTCAGTTTTGCAAACTCAGTATGAGGTAAAACCTACTAGAAATAATATGCACTTGAATTCATCCAAATTTGATTAAGTCCAGCTTTCAGGCAATGATATATAAACTGCTAGATTATTCAGAACATGTTTGAAATACTCCTCTCGCCTTCATGTGATGCAAATGCATTCAATCTGACTTAGGTGGTATTGTTAGGAAATCACATTATTGTCCCGTCCTTGAAATGTTCTCTTCTCCTTCTGATGATGAAATACCTTCCCTTCCATTCCACCAAGTCTTGCCCCACTGCTTAAATTCTCAAACTACCATGTTTGGTCTCCTTTGCCTCCAGGGCCATGCCGCTTGGTTGTTTGTATGTACTGTGCAGAATTTCTAAAGCCAGAGCATGAGGGGACAGCAGGAAGCTAAAGCTAGGCCTGCTGGGACAGTTTAGATGCTGTGAGACAAACCTGTTCTAAGTGTACTTGTTTGAATTAAATGTAATGTAATATATTATTTGTTGAATGTAGTAATTAGGTATTTATGAATATATTGCTGTAATTTCTGACAACATCCAAAAATAAAATGTTCCTAAATCATGACAAAAGATTATTTTCCCAGGCCCAGTGATGGATAAAGTTCCCCAGACAAAGCATAAATTTAAAACTCTGCTTAAGAGTCCTTTGTAAAACATGCATCAAACCTTGGCAGCACAATTACCATTCCTTGTACAGCCACCCTTATGCTATAACTGTTAACAGAGGATCCTATTGTAATGGCAATGCTATAAACTTGCAAAAAACCAGCAAACAGCATTTACAATGATAATTAAATATGGTGTGATTGTTGGCTATCTTAAATGCCTGTGCTGGGGGCGGGGGTATTTATTCTCAACTGATAAAAATAAGCCACATTGCCTGTTAGCTTTTAGGAATTAGTTTCATCTTCAGCAGTAGTATAGCAGAACATGAAAAATGGTGGGAGGGAGAACTGAGAGGACAGCCTTTTAAAAGCCCCAACTGTTTTATATACCATTAGCTGCACCAATGCCCTAAAGATCATAGAGACACCGAGTTCTGATACACAAGTTTACAAGTTTGTCTTCTAATGCTGGACCAATTACAAACATGCACATACTACGCAAGTCAGAAAAAAGTTTTAAAAGGTTAAAAAGGCAATGAACTGAAATTACACTGAAGCTCTGCAAACACTCAAGCAATTATTTGTAAACAAAGGTCATTAAAGGTACACACATAGGACTTTAAAAGAGGAATTCAGTGGCACCTCACAGGCTAAAAAAGTCTTATGCGTTTATGAGCCAGAACCCACAGTACCTTGAAGAACAAGTTAAGTTAATTTTGTTTTGAAATGTTTTTAATCAGAAATATTCCCTGCATAGCCAGTAGAGGTCAGGATGTCATAGCCTAAATGTCTCTGTAGTAGCATTTAAAAGGTACCCTGCTTGCTTTTTCCTTTCCTTTTATGGAATGTGTATGCCACACAGGTAGCAGCATTTACTATACTATTCATATATAGCATTTACTATATTATTCATAGCCTGAGCATCATCAGCCAGTGTATACTTATGTGATTAATATGAACATATTCTGGCTGTGGCAAGTAGCTGGTTTTGGCACATCAGCAGTACAGTTCCCACAACAGAGCTGAAAGCAGAATGGGAGCCAGACAAAGTGATATGTCTTGTCTTTGTGGCTCCCTCTCCCACAGAATACAGGCTTATTTTCACTCATCCCACATACAGCTGTGCACTTCACCAGCTGCTGTCAAGGAAACCACAGAAAATCCTTTATCTCCGAGGACAGCTGACAAATAGACTCCAGCAAGTGGTATCACAGTGGAAGCACTATGCCCTGCCATTCCTCAGGCAGGCCTTCAGGGGTGCTGTGCAGCCAGGTGTTTAAAATAGTCTCATTCTGTCATCTCTCCCAGATTCTTCAGAATATAAGGACCCACTGAGACACCGGATCCTTGTAGTAGGGAACTGATTTGTTTTCTTCATCTACTTTAGACTGATAGTAAAAAAGCAGCGTTGAAGCAAGACTGCAGCAGAAAGTTGCAGCTAATTCATCTTCTAATGACAGCCAAATGGGAGCCAAGCATACTTTCGGGTGACACCAGCTGTTTTGTCGAAGATTTTGTTGCAGCAAGGGATATGCACCACAAATGCTGAGGAGACACACCCTCTACACCACTGGCAGACTGGATCCAGCTATGAAGCTACAGCCTTGTACTTCTCCACAAGATGAGACCACTGAGGATGGAACTGCAGGAAAATCTTCTCTAACATTCCATTCCTAGTTTCAAAATACCCTTATTAGCATTATTTTAAAGAAAGGTGCCCATTTCACTGAGGATTTTAGCTGTCAAAAGTCCTGGGACTGGGCACTCTCTCCAGGCTGGAGATTTGTACGTAGCTTGTACATGTGATCTAAAGCTTGGGTAAGGAAAGCCCCAGTGGTGTTGATCTCCATCAGAGTCAGATTATCCAGCTTATAAAAGACAAGGAATAGATGTTACAACAGCATTCAGAATAATGGAATATGGTAGCATCCTCCAGCTTTCAAGCTTAAAAATTTCTAGAAAGCTGAATGGTAAGAGCGTAAAACCAGTATATCTAGAAGATCAAAAGCAATATCGGTTTTGTATATGGCAACAGGGTAGATGGTTAATATCTTTAATTTTAACCTGTATTCCCAGTCCTTAACACATGCTCCCCACATACCATAAACTACCCAGTTAACTTGATGTATTCCATTCAGGATTTCTGTCAACGGGATGGACATTTCAAATCCCTCAATACTTCACCAATAACCAGACAGCAGCCAAAGTCCAAGCTAAAACAAACAGAGCCTACTGAGTTTAAACTACTACAGACTCTCAATCATTCCAACAGGTGCAACCAGCTAGCAGTCTTAGAGCCATTTCACATATTATGAACACATGCAATATCTTATTTTCAGAAAAGATATGCATTTACTTCTTTATGCACAAAAGTAGCACAGTTCACATAGTCTTGCACTCAAGTATTTTAAGCATGCCTCACATGTTTGGGGTTCAGTGTCTATTATGTCACTTTTCCAAGACTCCCTAGTGCATGTACACGTGGCAAAATCAATATATATCTTTTCAAAACTGACATGTAGTGCGCATCAATTCACATGCAAGACTTTGCAATGCCATACCTGTAGCACATAGCCATGTCACCAAAGGGGCAATTAGACCATAAAAGAAACCACTGCAGTCTATTTTATTTGTAATTAGATTCTGCTCACCCACACAAACATGCAGTACCTGAAGTTCTCTTCTGACAACCTCATACAAACCCATAAGATTATGACAGATTCCTCTTACCCTGGCATGGGCTTCCTGCTGCCTAACAAAGCTATCTGCAGACAACCGGAGCTTTGCAATTCGAGTGTCCCAGGTATCCTTAACTAACGTTCGGATTTCATCTGCTTTTGGAATATTGTCTACAGCACTAAAGAAAAAAATAAATCATAAAGAACCAATTACTTCATTGTAAATTCAATACAGAAAATCCATGAAAAATCAATATTAAAATATAAAATTCCTGACATAAGCTACATTGGTCCTATTCTAAAGAAGCAGCAGAGGACTATTTTATTTTTAATCTCAAACTGTAGCATATACATGCATGTTCTGCCTGATAGGCAGAACATCAGCATAATGCTGAACTCTCATAATATTTACACTATTTAATTTTGCCTCAACCTAATTTTAAATTGCTGAATGCTATACGGAAGACACATACTGATATTACCACAAGAGAAGACAAGCATCATGCTAATCAGTGGAAATTTCTGTGTTAGTCCATAAATTCAAATCTGACAAGGCCACTAAATTTTCCTTTGCTGGCATTGTTAGAAACTATTCAGCCAAATACCTTCTCAAAAAAAGTGGGTTGTGGCTTCCAAAAGCTTATGCCCTAATAAATGCATTATTTTTAAAATATCACAAGACATTGTATTAGTAAGAGTATATATAATCTGCATTTGTTACAATAAGAAATCTACTAACTAGTTTAGCAGTAGCTTGGTTAATTCCATGTAGTAAGGGCTTGGCATGGGGGTGAAAGTGTCTTCTTTGCGTTCCTGGTCCCGGATTTGTTCCAGCTTTTCTAGAAGGCAATCAGAAAGTGGCACATTTTTTAAAAAGCCTAGTGCTATTTGTTAGTCAGCTCCTCCCAGCAAAAATTGTACCTACTAACACTACAGGAAAGAAAGGCCTCAAGAGTAATCAGCACTCTAAAGCAGTTCCCTCACCAGGGAAAGCCATTAATAGGTTTTGTCTGAGTTCAGCATTTTGTTAAATAATGTGATTAAGAGCAGCTAATGGGAATGAGCACTTTGAAACCCTAGTAAGAAGGAGTTGTTCTCTACTAAATTCACATAGCTTGTCACAAAAACAATATGAACTAGAAAGCTGTGTAGTTCACTATGGCTATAAGGAGCAATAACGCCTCCTCTTGTCGACTTTCAGGAGATGAAAGGATTTATTGCAAAAGGCAAATCTTGTGACTGGCTGCTAATGGATAGGTATGCTTACTTAAAGTCATGCCTGAAGAACAGCTGATTAGGAAAACCAAAACTTAACTTCTGATCCTTCAGAAATCAGTATTTGAGATCACACAAAAATAATATTTCTTGTTCCATATATTTAATGAAAGTATGACAGCTTTCTCTGAAACAGAGAGATATAATTTTGAGCTTGCAGGCATGCATGTTTGAAGAATTAGCCTACTTGGCACCTGCTTTTAAGAACTGATAGTTGCTGTGGCCAATTTACTTGTTTTAATTCCATTTTTCTTCTAATCTGCCAACACTAGTCTGGCTGTAGCATTCCATATTAACAGCCAAAGAGAATTGTTCAGAAAATCGTTCAGATTTGTATAAATCCTAACTTGCAATAATCCATTATAAGTTTTCAACATTTATTTCATTGTTTGAGTTACAGCTTACAAATTTGGTAATGATCCTAAGGGTCAACTCTGATTATTAAAGCATCTGTTGATTATTATAACAGTTAGCTCCAATTAACCTGGCAATAGTAAAAGCAACAATGGCCAAGTGCCTACAACCAAAGATCCATCAACAAATAATACCTTGGTCAAAGTAGAAAAGAGCAAGAGTCCAGTAGTACCTTAAAGACTAACAAAATATGTGGCAGGGTATAAGTTTTCGTGAGTCACTGCCCACTTCTTCAGATATTTGAAGAAGTGAGCAGTGACTCACGAAAGCTCATACCCTGCCACGTATTTTATTGGTCTTTAAGGTGCAACTGGACTCTTGCTCTTTTCTACTGCTACACAGACTAGCACGGCTACCAATCTTAGTCAAAGATTACCGTAGTTCTTACTTTGTGGATCTTAAAGGTGCCACTGGACTCAAACTTTGTTCTAGTAGGTCTTACCGACATCCATCCATTCTGGAGCTATCAGTCGACACTTCTGTCTCTGCTTTAGGTTGATAGCCAGCCACAGAGGAACTTGCACAGGCAGACCAGGATTAAAGGGACCCAAGTCACCCTAAGAAATATATACACAGTGTGAAGACAAAGGCATGGAATAAGACAGCCATTTTTTCCTCTAAACCTCACTTTTTAAAAATTAAGCTTCTTGTTTTTTTCTCTAGAACAGCAAATTTTTGGGAAATACCTTTATATTTGCTCTGTGGGTTTCTCAAATGCTGGTGAATGCAGAAATTCTGTTGGGGGGAGGGACACCAGAAGTGCATCAGAATTCTCTTGCAAGCAGAGGCCAGGAGGAAGAGGGAAGAACAGGGTGAGCTGGAAGGAGCTCTAGACAGCTCAATGGGAAATCTGAGTTTCCCTTTGCATTAGGCACAACGACCATGCAATACAGCCTATTACTCAGTGATGAAACACATGCCTTTTATATTGGTGGTGGCCCAAATAAGGAGAAGGGAAAAGCCACCAGCAACTGCATTTAGCTTTTTTTAAGTACAAAAGGATGAGAAGACGTTTAGGAGCAGGTCCCATTTTTAAAAAAATTGAGAAACCCTGCTTTAATTGGTGATGTTGGGCACAGATTTCACGCATGCAAGAGACACAGTCCACCCAGCTCCTTCTCAATTTCAGGAGGACTTTATAGAACCAAGCTATGAGAAATGTTTGTTCCAGTTAAAGGCTTCTTAGGGCACTGAAGAAAGAATGCATTTTGGAATCACAAGTAAGCAAAAACAGGAAAATCCACAGGAAGAGCTTGCCTGATTGAAAGCACAAAAAAAGAAGTCTGTACCAAGAGTGAGGAAGGATGTCAAATATGCAGTGGTAGACCTACATTTTTAGGACCCTAAAGCTTGAACTGTTATGGGGGACCCTTCTCAACCAACAACAGGGCAAAATCCAACAAGGGCCAAAGGCCCTTGAGGCCCAAATGGCAGAGAACAGGTATTACAGCATATTCTAAGGTTCATATTAAGTACTTCAACCCATTGGCTTATGATTCTGTCTCTAAAATACAAGAAGAAATTGTATTTATACCCCGCCCCTCACTATAAACTCCTCTCCCTTACCCTCCCCACAACAGACACCCTGTGAGGTAGGCGGGGCTGAGAGAGCTCTTGAGAGAACTGTCCTTGAGGGAACAGCTCTTAACAGAACTACGGGTTGCCCAAGGTCACCCAGCAGCTGCAAGTGGAGGAGTGGGAAACCAAACCCGGTTCTCCCGGATTAGAGTCCGTGCATTTAACCACTACACCAAACTGGCCAAACACTTTTAAAAACTCCCATCAATTTTGTTAAAAAATTCACTCATTTAAAAAAAAGAGAGAGAGAGAGGTGTTTCAGTGCCCCTCCAGGATTAGGGGCCCTGGAGTTTAAGCTTCCTTAGTTTCATAGCACATCTGCCTCTGCAAATAGGCAATCTGATGCTGGAGAAAAGCAAGCAACGGTGGCGGGCCTTGACTTCTTCCCCGCTCCCAGCCAGCTTCTTGCAAAGCGTCAGGCCAAGAAATGCAGGAAGGGGCCAGTGTTCCCCCCAAGGTGAGTTAGTGCGAGCAACTCACAGGTGTTTTTTAGCCCCCGGTCGCCATCTAAAGGAACCCTCACGAGATCAGAGTCTGTTTGTAAAGTAAAGGTACCCTTGCTCGAAAGCTAGTTGAGTCGGGTGCTCATGTCCGTTTCAAAGCCGAAGACCCAGCGCTGTCCGAAGACGTTTCCGTGGTTATGTGGCCGGCATGGCTAAACACTGAGGCGCACGGAACGCTGTTCCCTTCCCACCGAAGTGGTACATATTGATCTACTTGCAATTTCTTGCTTTTGAGTCCGACTCTAGGGTTTATTTATTTATTATTCACATTTCTATCCCGCCCTCCCCGGAGGCTCAGGGCAGCTTACAGGGCATATCGCCAGATAAAACTATAAAACAATACAGAATATTAAGAATATTAAGACAGAATATTAAGAACCCTATTTAAAACAGATTTTGATGCTCCTCTCAGCAGAGTATCCAATCTCTACAAGTTCTACAATTTGCGGGTTGCGTTGCTCATCTCCCTCTCAAAGCCGAAGAGCCAGCGCTGTCCGAAGACGTTTCCGTGGTCATGTGGCCGGCATGACTAAACACCGAGGCGCATGGAACGCTGTTACCTTCCCACCGAAGTGGTCCCTATTTATCCACTTGCAATTTCTTGCTTTCGAACTGCTAGGTTGGCAGGAGCTGGAACTAGAGATGGGAGTTCACTCCGTCACGCGGCACACTCGGGTCTCAAACTGCTGAACGACCGACCTTCCACAGCCTGCAGTTCAGCGTCTCCCGCAGCTCCTTAAGAGTCTGTTTGACCACTCCCTAAATAAGGGCCAAGAAGCAAGACCTTACGCCCCTGCCCGACGCATCTCTGCGCCGTGTTCCCTCTAAGGCGAGTGAGTGTGAGCCGGCTCACAGTTCTTTTAGCCTCCGGCTCACGCATTTTTGTCTCCGCTCAGGAAGGATGGGCCCCCCAGAGCTAACTCATTTAGGTAGTTTTTTTTTTTCCCATTAACATTTTATTGGTAGAATTAAAAGGTTTTGAGAAGTCATAACTACCAATTACATATAACAATAAAAATGTACATAAAGGTCATAAGAAAAGTTAAACGTTCAAACCAATACACTAATTACACCAAAAAAAAAAAGTAAGCTTTAAAGAATGATCCATTCCAGTCGCTCCCACAAAGCAGATTTTTTGCTCACAGGACTCCTTCAGCTTAGAGGGGGCATTGGAAGGGGCTCTCGGGGTGTGGAGGGCACCAGGCCCGGGGCGTGCGCCCCCCCCGGCTCCCTCACACTATCGCGGTTCCTATCCGGCCACAAACACACCCCATCATCAGTTCTTCACTCCTTTCCACCGTCCTATTTCTTCCCCACCATTCGCCCCGAGACAAGAGGCCGCCCTTCGTCCGCAGCCCCCGGACCCACAACCCCCGCGGCCTCCCTCCTCCACCCGCCAACCCACCCCGATGAGGTAAATGCGGTCCAAGCTGAAGTTGGGGATGACGGTGACCAGCTCCTGCTCGGCCAAGAACTCCACTTCGGCAGGGTCCATCGTCGGCCGCGCGCGCGGAGACCTCAGGCACGCCCCTCTTCGCCGCCACTTCCACCGAGCTGAGGGGGGAACGAAGGCGGGCAAGTTCCCACCGCAGCAATTCCCCGCCAGCCCGCGCTCTCTCGCTCAAGGCCAATCCTGAGGTAAAGGCGGCTGCCATTGGTTGGCGGGCGAGACAAGACCCGCCCCCGAGCTCCGCGCCTTTCGGAATTGTCCCGGCTTTTTCCCGCGCGCTTTGACGGACACTCGCCGCTTCCTGAGGTAACTATGCCGCTTATTGGTTGAAAAGGGGAAACGAGCTCCGCCCGCAGGACTCAGTCGCTTCCCGGAGACTCGTTCACGCCCCCTCCTGAGGTGACTGCGGCTCCCATTGGTTGGGAGACAAAACATACTACGCCCACCGCGCGCGCTCCGCTTGAAAGGCCCGATTTTCTAAGAATAGGTGGCTGTTGATTGGACGGGGGGAGGGGAATTAATTTTTCTTGTCCCTGATTGGCCCCCTCGACAGACATTTGTGCGGTGTGATTGGTGTACAGATGGACGACCGATGGAAAAAGGGCGGGAAATAAAGGCCAATGGGGCCAGTATGGTTTAGGGGTAAAGATAAAGGTTCCCTTGCTCGAAAGCCAGTCGAATCCGACTCTAGGGTTGCGGTGCTCGTCTCCGTTTCAAAGCCGAAGAGCCAGCGCTTTCCGAAGACATTTCCGTGGTCATGTGGCCGGCATGACTAAACACCAAGGCACACGGAACGCTGTTACCTTTCCCACTATTTATCTACTTGCAATTTCTTGCTTTCGAACTGCTAGGTTGGCAGGAGCTGGAACTAGAGATGGGAGCTCACTCCGTCATGCGGCACACTCGGGTCTCGAACTGGTTAAGTGCGCGGACTCTAATCTGGGAGAACCGGGTTTGATTCCCCACTCCTCCACTTGCACCCGGCTGGATGACCTTGGGCAAGCCATAGTTCTGATAAGAGCTGTTCTTGAAAAAGAGCAGTCTCTGTCAGAGCTCTCTCAGCCCCACCTGCCTCACAGGGTGTCTGTTGTGGGGAGGGGGAGGAGTTTGTAAACTGCTCTGAGACTCCTTTGGGTAGTGAAAGGTGGGGTATAAATCCAATCTCTTCTTCTTCTTTTGTGTTTGAAAATAGACTCATATTATTATGGGTACAGAACAGAGCTTGGCACTTCTGCGCCTTAAAAAAATGCAAAAATAAAACCACAAACACACCCACACGCAACAAAAATACTGTATGTTGTATCCATAGAAGGAGAAGTACTAAAGATAACACTATAAATTTCAAACAGTCTGTTGCAGCACAAACAGAAATTAGTCTCTTGTAGAAACTAAGAAGATGAACAGATCGATTGTTGCAGAAGCATTCACGGATTCTTCCCTCAGAAAACAGGAAGGGGGGTGTGTCTAAAAGTCCTGCACTACCACACAGTTTGGTTTTGGCCTTAATGATGAAATGGCTCTAACTCCCTAGACAGCCTTCTACCACAATATGTTTGTTAATCTTTAAAGTGCCACAAGACTAAGATTCTATTCTTATTTTACTTTAAATAACATTCCCTTCTGGTTGATAGTTACACCTAGGCTGACAAGTCTGCAGTTATTTTGGAATATATTATAGGCTATAATAATTTATAGCTCTGTGCACATGGTGTGCTGTGTGTAGATGCAAAGTGCACAACCCACGGAAAGGACTCACATGTAGGATTGCCACCCTCCAGGTGGGTCCTGGAGATCTCCTGGAATTACAACTGATCTGCAGACTAAAGAGATCAGCTCCCCTGGAGAAAATGGCTGCTGTGGAGGGTGGACTCTGTGGCATTATAACAAGCTGAGATTCCTCCCCTCCCCAAGCTCCACCAGAAAAATCTCCAGGAATATCCCAGCCTGGAGTTGGCAACCCTGCAGCTAATGTGAGCTGTGTTTCTAAGCATTCGAACGACATGTACACGGCCTCCATATATTCTCAGTAGGGTAGGATACCAGCCTCCAGGTGGGACCTGGAGATTCCCCGGAATTACAGCTCCAGTCTAGAGACCCGGTCACCTGAAGAAAATGGATGCCTTGGACAGTGGACACTATAGCATTGTACCCATGGTTCCCAACTGCCAGGTCAGGGAAGATCTTGTCTCACTAACCTGTCAGTGTTCTTTGAGGGGGTGAACAAACATGTGGACAAGGGGGATCCAATAGATATTGTTTACCTTGACTTCCAGAAAGCTTTTGATAAAGTTCGTCATCAAAGGCTCCCAAGTAAGCTCAAAAATCATGGGATAAAAGGACAAGTCCTTTTATGGATCAAAAACTGGCTAATTAATAGAAAACAGAGAGTGAGTATAAATGGGCAATTTTCTCAGTGGAGGGTGGTAAGCAGTGGGCTACCGCAGGAATCAGTATTTGATCCACTGCTTTTTAACTTGTTCATTAATGATTTGGAGTTGGGAGTAAGCAGTGAAGTGGCTAAATTTGCGGATGATACGAAGTTGTTCAGTGTGGTGAAAACCATGGAGGATTGTGAGGCACTCCAAAGGGATCTGTGCAAGGTGATGCACATTGGAGTCAAAAATCCTAAATATATATACACATTGATGGAGTCTGAACTGGCAGAGACTGATCACGAGAGAGATCTTGGAGTTGTAGTAGATAACTCACTGAAAATGTCGAGACAGTGTGTGACTGCAATAAAGAAGGCCAATGCAATGCTGGGGATTATTAGGAAGGGTATTGAAAACAGATCAGCCAATATCATAATGCCCCTATATAAATCAATGGTGCGACCTCATTTGGAATACTGTGTGCAGTTCTGGTCACCACAACTTAAAAAGGATATTATAGCTTTGGAAAAAGGGCAGAAAATGGCAACTCGAATGATAAAAGGGTTGAAACACTTTCCCTATGAGGAAAGGTTAAGGCGCTTAGGGCTCTTTAGCTTGGAGAAACGACGGCTGAGGGGTGACATGATCGAGATTTATAAGATTATGCATGGGATAGAGCAGGTAGCGAAAGA
>NW_015159723.1:615285-622227 GCF_001447785.1 Gekko japonicus | reverse complement strand
GGCATAACACGAGCTCCCGGGGCGAGAGTAGGGGATGGGGGGGGGGATTTACCAGGAGAAAAAGGAGGGCCCAGGCCACACTCTAGGATGTCTCTGATGCTCTGGTATTTGGGGGGGGGGGAGGAACTGTATGGTAAAAAGAAATTGCAAGTAGATAAATAGGTACCAGTTCGGTGGGAAGGTAACAACGTTCCGTGCGCCTTCGCATCTAGTCATGCTGGCCACATGACCACGGAAACGTATTTGGACAGCGCTGGCTCTTCAGCTTGGAAATGGAGATGAGCACCGCATCCCTAGAGTCGGATTCAACTGGCTTTTAAGCAAGGGAAACCTTTACCTATAGATAGGAACTCTCAGTCTGGGACAAGTGATGCACAGTATTCTTGGTGCTTGGGGGGGCCAACAGTGGGAGGGCTTCTAGTGTCCTGGCCCCACTGCTGGACCTCCTGATGGCACCTGGTATTTTTGGCCACTGTGTGACGGAGTGTCGGACTGGATGGGCCATTGGCCTGATCCAGCATTGGTTTCTCTTATGTTCTTATGTCTGGGGCAAGGGATGCTTTGTATTCTTGGTGCTTGGGGTGGGGGGCAACAGTGGGAGGGCTTCTAGTGTCCTGGCCCCACTGCTGGACCTCCTGATGGCACCTGGTATTTTTGGCCACTGTGTGACGGAGTGTCGGACCACATGGGCCATTTGGCCTGATCCAACCTTGGCTTCTCTTGTGTTCTTAAGCCCTCTCCCACTCTACATTAATGTCCTGGACACATGTGATGTGTACAAGACTTACAATGGGTAATGTTGCCGACCTCTAGGCTAGGCCTGGAGATCTCCCACAATTACAATTGATCCCCAGACGACAGAGATCAGGTCCCCTGGAGAAAAAGACTGTTCTGAACTCTATAGCATTATACCCCGCTGAGGGCCCTAACCTGGAATTGGCAACCCTGTGCGTCAAGTGGCTGCTCGGCTTCCTTTTGCATTCTCTTTATATTTGTAATGGATTTAGAATTTTGTTCTTTTCGCCCTTTAATTCCCCCCCCCCTTTTGCACCGCAGTAACAGACTCTGCTTTTATTTTGTATTTATTTTTTTAATGGGTAGCCAGGATGAGGGCCACTTCATGCGCCTGGTCCACCCCAGACCGGCTTTTCGCCTCCGTCGCTAATTGGCAAGAGCCACGGGCAACTTCCAGATGCCCTCCGAATCAAGAAGTGCTTAGGGGAGAACCGAGAACAAACAACACCCTCAAGGCGCACTTCAAAGACATATTAATGTCCAAAGTTCTGCATGGAAGAGGCGAAGCAGGAAGAGTAGAGAAAGGCTTTTATCGAGGAGTGATTTAGAGCACTGTCAGACGAGCTGTTAGGTTGTCCGGTTGCCATGGGAACTGAAAGCCTTCAAACAATATTAGCGGTGACAGGTCTATTTAATAGCCCCGTCCCTGGGATCCTCTTCAAAACGCTGCCTAGTCCTCTTTGCTTTTATGTCCCAGCAGCTGCCTTGATGCAAGAAGGAGGGATTCAGAAAGGCCCAGCATCTGGGGTAATCATCGCCGCCTCCCAAATAATACTTTTCGTGGAGCCCTGATTTCCCCCTTTCCTTCCACCATTATGCCTTAAATCCACATAGGCCTTTCTTCAAAGGAAGAACTGAAGGATCCGCTGATTGCCCTGGGCTCCCTACATCGCATGAATAATAAAAAAAGAGAAAGGTATCATAGGAGAGCAACAATCCCCATTCCTGTCATCTAAAGGCCTTGTTATAGCTACATTAGCCAGGCGACTGTCCGTTTATTTCTTCTTCTGACGCCCTAAAAAAAAAATAAAAGCAGGGACATCAGTGAACGATGGAGACACCTTTTTTAAAAAAATGAAAAGCTAATTTAGGTATCCAATAGAACAAATTTAGACTCCAGTGGCACCTTTATGACCAAGGTTTATTGACGCGGTGAGCTTTTGTGTGCATGCACGCTTTTTCAAATACATTGGAAAGGCAGCTAGAGTTCAAACTTACAGACAGAGGCTGCACGGCAAATTAACATGTAACATGATGATGTTTTAAGTTATGCAAAGACATAACGAAATAACAAGCTAAGGTTATAAGGTCAACGGTTGTTTTGATTTAATTAAGGGGGGGAAAGGACAGCAAAGCAATAAATATGTCAAAACGGGATAAATGAAAATACATCTTTTCTAATTGTGGGAAGTAAACTGAGAGTCATCAGTTGTCTCCTCTCAGGCATGGAGGTAACTTAACAGCAATTTTTTTTCTTTATTTTTTTGAGATGGGTACAGTGGTATGGGTACAGAAAAAGATCTACTTCTGCTTCATTGCCTACGCTAAAGCCTTTGATTGTGTGGATCACAACAAACTATGGCAAGTCCTTAAAGACTTGAGGGACTTTAAATACCTGAGGGACCATCTTTCCCCATATATACCCCAGCAAGCACTACGGTCGGGGTCACAACATCAACTAGTTATCCCAGGCCCCAGGGACACCAAGCTTGCTGCGACCAGGGCTAGGGCCTTCTCAGTGGTGGCTCCTTACTGGTGGAATGAACTCCCGAAGGAGATCAGGGCCCTGTGGGATCTTGTACAGTTCCGCAGGGCCTGCAAGACGGAGCTCTTCCACTAGTCCTTCAATTAGGAGCCACCACCACTACCACCAATGTCCGTAATTGACATGTGCAGTGCAAGGCCAGCCCAATTATATGGTACCATCTGTAGCCCAGAGACTGAGAACCTTGAGTGTGGTATTATATGGTCCACCACTATGATTTAAAACTCTGAGCATTTTAACTGTAATTTATTTAACTGCAAATTATGTAACTGTTATGACTGTTTTAACTGTTTTACGATTTTGGTGCATTGTACCAAATACTGTTAGCCGCCCTGAGCCTGCTTGCGGGGAGGGCGGGATACAAGTGTGATAAAATAAATAATAAATAAATAGAGATGGGAGTACCAGAACACCTCACATGTCTCTTGAGAGACCTGTATAAGGGTGTGTTCAGACAGCTCTTTAGATCCGCGCAAGGCAAGAGTGCCTCATGGATTTAAATGTAATGTCCAGACATCAAGATTTGGGAAACGTCCGTCTTCCATGAGCATCCTGTTTAGCCACGCTTGGAGCCGTACTAAAAAGGTACTAGTTAAAATCTGGAGCTTTCAGTTCCGACGGGCCAATCACGGACTTGCCCCCATCTGATCGTTCCAGCACACAATTACAAAATGGCGCCCGTTCGGGATGGTCGCTAATTGGCAAGAGCCACGGGCAACTTCCAGATGCCCTCCGAATCAAGAAGTGCTTAGGGGAGAACCGAGAACAAACAACACCCTCAAGGCGCACTTCAAAGACAGACCATCCCGAACGGGCGCCATTTTAAAAAAATCTTGATTCTGCACATGCGCAGATAAAAAAGGCCACAATATCACGTCTATGCACATGCACAAAAAGTTTTTTAAAACAAAACAAAACCCACTGCACATGCCTCCTTCAGTGAATGCTGTCTAGACAATCCACAGCAGAAGCAGCGCACAGTAACGTGATTCCCCCGGGGGATGTCTGGTCGTGTGAGGACGGATTTAAAATATCAGGATCAAAACTGAGCCAGCATAATGGTGGGATTAGCACCCTAAGGGTCAAGAAGTAACAGTTAGAACAGGATATGGAACAACTGATTGGTTTAGCATAGGAAAAGGAGTACGACAAGGATGTATATTTTCCCCTTGCTTATTTAATTTATACGCAGAGTACATCATGCGAAATGCTGGCCTGGATGATTCAGAAGCCAGAATTAAGATTGCTGGGGAAAACATCAACAACCTCAGATATGCAGACGATACCACTCTAATGGCAGAAAGTGAAGAGGACCTAAAGAGCTTCTTGCTAAGGGAAAAAGAGGAGAGCGCAAAGGTTGGCTTGAAGCTCAACATCAAAAAAACTAAGATCATGGCATCCGGCCCCATCACTCCTTGGCAAATAGAAGCAGAAGTCGTGGAAGCAGTGACAGACTTCACGTTCCTGGGATCCCAGATCACCGCAGACTGTGCCAGCAGCCATGAAATTAAAAGACGCCTGCTCTTTGGGAGGAAAGCGATGGCAAACCTAGACAGCATATTAAAAAGTAGAGACATCACCCTGCCAACTAAAGTCCGTATGGTCAAAGCAATGGTATTCCCAGTAGTACTGTATGGCTGCGAGAGTTGGACTATAAGGAAGGGTGAGCACCAAAGAATACATTCGTTTGAATTATGGTGCTGGAGAAGACTCTTGAGAGTCCCCTGGACTGCAAGGAGATCACATCAGTCAATCCTAAAAGAAATCAACCCTGACTGTTCCCTGGAATGCCAGATAATGAAACTGAAGCTCAAATACTTTGGCCACCAAATGAGAAGGGAGCACTCACTGGAGAAGACCCTGATGCTGGGAAAGATTGAAGGTCAAAGAAGATGGGGACGGCAAAAGATGAGATGGTTAGACAGTGTTATCGAGGCAACGAACATGAAATTAAGCAAACTCCGGAGCACGACGGAAGACAGGAGGGCCTGGCGTGATGTGGTCCATGGGGTCGCAAAGAGTCAGACTCAACTGTGCAACTGAACAACAACAGTGGTATGTCAGCAAATATCCCATGACTCCCTAAGGGAGTGCTTGTTCCGGTTGGTTGGGTTTTTTTTAATTGTGACCTGCATTCGAGAAGCCCACCAGATAATCAAGGACAGTCTTGGGTTATGTCTACACCAGGAGATAATCAAGGACAGTCTTGGGTTATGTCTACACCAGGAGACCACCAGCCCTCCTTCCACCTACCATTGCTGAAGCCAGAAAGAGAGATTAGGATTGCTGAGTTCCCTCTAGTCACCAGCAGGGGGATGGGGGCCTTAGGGTTGCCGGCTCCAGGTTGGGAGACTCCTGGAGATTTGGGGGTGCGGCATGGGGAGGACAGGGACCTCAGTGGCATGCAATTTTCTCCAGAGGAACTGGTCTCTGTAATCTGGAGATGAGCTATAATTCCGGGAGATTCCCAGGCCTCACCTGGAGTCTGGCATCCCCAGACAGCAGGTGGGCCATGCCTGGACCGAGCCCTCCATGCTTCCCAGAGCACCGTCTCTTATACTTTATTTATTTCTGTATTAACGCTTGGAAAAATCGAAGCAGTCGAAGAAGAGGAACACCCAATATGGGATGGATTGACTCAATAAAGAAAAGCACCGCCTTCGACGTGTCAGAAGTGACTTGACGGCACATCACACACAACACTGGGCTGGAAATGTGGGCAAACGGACAGTAACGTTTTGCTTCCTACGCCTCTTGTCAAAGGACAAAGCCCCCATAGTAGAAGCGCATGGCAGAGAGCGCCTGAACTCATCAAACACATCATCTGCTAGATGCCGAGGAGCTTGAGATTGGGTTGTCAGCTCTGAGTTGGGAAATACCTGGAGACTTTGGGGGGGTGGAGCCTCAGGGAGGCGGGGTTTGAGGCATGACGCCATAGAGTCCAACTTCCAAAGTGGCCATCATTTTCTCCAGGTGAACTGATCTCTGTCTCCTGGAGATCAGTTGCAATAGCGGGAGATCTCCCAGCCACCTGGAGGTTGGCAGCCCTATCTTGAGATTATGCTTTTTGAAGCCCATCTGGGAGAACCGGGTTTGATTCCCCACGTCTCCACATGCAGCTGCTGGTGTGACCTTGGGTCAGTCACAAGTTCTCTCAGAGCTGTTCTCTCAAGGGCAGTTCTCGAGAGAGCTCTCTCAGCCCCACCTACCTCACAGGGTGTCTGTTGTGGGGAGGGGAAGGGAAAGGACTTTGTAAGCCACTCTGAGACTCCTTCAGGTAGTGAAGGGCAGGGTATAAATCCAATATCCTCTTCTTCTTCATTGAAGGTTCATACACAGCTGCAGGGAAGAATACCTTAACCCCAAATGGAAGCTCTCAAGTTAAAAATAACGTGCTCTGTTTCTGGCCCATAGTGCACACCAACATTACTGGTGAGTTGCTCAAGCTACCTGCTGGTGGGTAAGCTATGCTGTGGGCACATGGTCTTTAAAAATCCATCTGAAGGACATTTGTTTTGTCAGTGTGGTTGTATCAGGTAGCAGCAGTCCTGGGGGATTTTGTCTCCACCGAAGAGCCAAAGGAGATAACCATCTTGGCCTCTTTGCTGCCCATATTTATTGATTTATGTCATTTCTAGTCCACCTTTCTCACAAGCAATAGGAATGAGGGTCGTAGCAGCAACCAGGATTGAAGCAAAACATAAGCATTGTGACGCATTCAATCAGGGGTGTCGAACTCATTTGTTATGAGGGCCAGATCTGACATAAATGAGACCCTGTTGGGCCGGGCCATGTGTGTCATAAAATGTAATGCCAGGTAGTGGAGATAGAAACTTTATAAAGGACACAAACACAAAGGGGTGTTTTTTTAACTTAAAATAAAAACAGGCTTAAAACATTAGCTCTGTAAGCTGCAAACCTACTTTTGATGTATTGACGTTCAGCACAGAAATCTCGTGCTCAGAGTTCTGAGTCTAGGACCCAGGTTAAAACATGAAATGGCTGAGTGATTAAGAGAGTCTAGCGAAGCAAGCTATGATGCAGCAGCAGCAGAACTGGAAGCAGGAGATGGCTAGTTCCACTGCGGGGCTAATGGATGCAAAAATTAACAGTGCTCTCTTTAAACATAAAATGGCAAGCCATGCATGCCCTTTAGCGCTTCCTGAGCATGGACTGCCAGGCTCCAGATAAGGTCTGGAGATAGGGTTGCCAAGTCGTTTATACTCACCGGCGGGGGACTGTCCCTGGGCTCCGGGAGTCGCTGAAGGACACGCACACGCGCCACCTGCACATCACAGGAAGTGACACACGACGTAGAGCACGTTGGGGGCGTGGCCCCGATCGGCAGAGGGAAAACCATAGAGTTTTCCCTCTGCCGATCG
>NW_015159723.1:601029-614836 GCF_001447785.1 Gekko japonicus | reverse complement strand
GCTTCTGATATCTGGGCCATGTTCAGACTGGCAGTTTGGCCCAGCAGCCAACATTTCAGGAGCGTTTCAGTAGTGTATTAAAGGGGTGGGTTCACACAAGCACATCTGTCCGGCGTCCCCCAGCCGTACTCAAGCTGTCTTATGCCGCTTCCCTCCTGAGTTTAAAAAGTACCAGGTGAAAGTGGTAGCAAACCGTGTGTAGAGCGGGTTGATTCCGGTTCCCTGACGTGTGAACGCAAGCGCTGCTAAGGCGGGAACAACCTGCAGTCGTTGATAAGAGGCGCTGGCTCTTTCCGCGGCAGGCGCCCATGCGCGCAGGCGACCATGCGCATAGGCGCATGCAGTGGAGTGCCGAAACAGCCGCTAACGACCCGCCAAGGGCGGGCTGACAGTGTGAATGCTCCCTTGCGCTTCCTCCACGGTATCCTCCCGCTTCATTCGCTGCACTGTGAATGGGAATACCGGGACTCCCTAGCGCTTCAAATTACCAGTCTGAACTCGGCCTATGGATCTGTTCCTGCCAACTGTATGGGAGAATGAAACTGGAGGCTCCTGAAATTAAAAGCTCTTTGTAAAATGATATGAGAATGCCTCGATAAGGAGTTATCTAGGGAATAGAGGTAGGTTGGATATAACAAAGCTGTTAGATAAACAGATCAATAGCGCAGTCTCTTTTCCAGAGGCAATTCTCTGCTTTTAGGCAGTAATAGTTTTCCCGGCCGAAATCAAGAGGAATGGGGAGCTTCATGGTCTGAGGGTTTGTTTTTCCTGTCTGATGCAATGAAGGGTGGGATTTTTTAAAAAGGAAACAGATTTATGTCGGCAATTTTTGTATTCTGGACATTTAAAGGCTGCCCTCTTCAGAGGCTTGTGCGAGGAGTCTAAAACCGTAAAGACAATAAAAGCACAAAACGTAAAATAAAAAAAACACACCCGTAAGTGCCAGCAATAAAAATCAGACTTCCATGAAGGGGGGGGGGAACCCCAGCAACATAATAAGCAACATAAAAGAGTAACACGGCATTCCACAAGTTAATTTATTCAAATATCCGTATCCCGCTTTTCCTTATGGCTCAACGAAGCTCAGGTTATAAAAGCAGTCATAAAACTACAGTAATTGTCAAAATCAGTGGCATTTTTTAATTTTCTTCTTTCTCCCCAATGGAGAAAGCGGCTTATGTCATTATCCTCTCCTCCACTTTATCCTCACAATGACCCTGTCAGGTAGGTAAGGCTGAGAGAGTGTGACTGGCCCAACTTCACCCAGTGAGCTTCCATGGCTGTGTGGGAATTTGAACCTGGGTCTCCCAAATCCAGCACACTAACCACTACCTTGCACTGGCAGTGGGATACAAGACCCCAAAACTACCAGCTAAAATAGGATGGGGTAAATTTTCAACTAAAATCCAGAGCCAGTTTGGTGTAGTGGTTAAGTGCACGGACTCTAATCTGGGAGAACCAGGTTTGATTCCCCTTCTCCTCCACTCGGAGCTCCTGGATGACCTTTGGCAAGGCACAGTTCTGTCAGAGCTGTCCTTGAAAGGACAGTTCTGGAAAGAGCTTTCTCAGCCCCACCTACCTCAGAGGGAGTCTGTTGTGGGGAAGGGAGGGGAAAGGAGTTTGTTAGCCACTCTGAGAAATGTCCTGGATAAATGAGAAATGTCCTGGATAAATGAGAAATGTCCTGGATAAATGACAGTATGATAGGTACCACTCCAGGCATGTCTTCTTTAAAGTGAGGAACCCCCACTAAGAAAGCCCTGTCTTTAGTCCTTGCCAGCCCCTCCTCTGTAGGCAGCAGCAAAGAGAGGACTTGGGAGAAGGAACTTAACTTACAATTCTGCATGCACTGAATTCTATACAGCATTTATATCCTTAAGAACAGTGGCTTTTACTGAAAAGGAAGTCCCTAGTCCTTTTGACAGAGGAGACTGCTTCTAGACCATTGGAGAGCACTTGCCAAAGGCTGCCCCTGTGCAGGATCCAGATCTTTTGTAACTTAGGGACCGGCACCTGGATATCTCCTGCTATTACATTTGATCTGCAGATGACCAAGATCAGTTCCTCTAGAGAAAATGACAGCTTTGGAGGGTGGACTCTGTGGCATTACAACCCGGCTGAGGTCCCTCCCCTCGCCAAACCCCACCTTCCCCAGGCTGCACCGTCAAAATCTCCAGGTCTTTCCCAACCCACCGCTGGCAAGCCATGCGTGACTTCCTTGACAACTTCCAGTCCTAGAGCTCTACTTAGATCTTAACTCAGAACAATCCTCTGCTTCAACAATTACGGCAGTCCCGTTTGGGATAATGGAGGCCACATATGTACTGTACCTCACTCACGCATCTCCCAGTGTGTGCTTGGTTGTCAGATAACCATGCTTCCGGATTTCTCAAGGGTCCTCTCCCATCACCCCCTAAAAAAGGTAAAGGTTCCCTTGCTCGAAAGCCAGTCGAATCCGACTCAAGGGTTGCGGTGCTCATCTCCGTTTCAAAGCTGAAGAGCCAGCGCTGTCCGAAGACATTTCTGTCGTCATGTGGCCGGCATGACTAAACACCAAGGCGCACGGAACGCTGTTACCTTCCCACCGAAGTGGTACCTATTTATCTACTTGCAATTTCTTGCTTTCGAACTGCTAACTTGGCAGGAGCTGGGGCCAGAGACGGGAGCTCACTCCGTCATGTGGCACATTCGGGTCTCGAACTGCTGAACTACCTACCTTCCACAGCCTGCAGTTCAGCATCTTAACCACTTGAGCCACCGCAGCTCCCATCACCCCCTAAACTGGCATAATTTGGCCCCTTTTCCACATCTGCTGTAGAAAGCTGCTGTTAAAGTAGCCAGAGAGATCACGGGATGGGTAAATGAAAAATAAACGATAACACCCGTGATATAGTTACAAAAAGTCAATTCAATTTTTCAAGTGATTGATAAATATTAACACATTTCTGTGAAATCACATGGACATGACTGTCCTTCACAATAAGAATAGTCTGATGACATAATACTCCTCTCCAGGGTGACAGCGGCGGCAGCTTCTTCTTCTTTTTTGAAAAAGAGGTGCCAGAGCTCTCAAGAGGGAAATAAAGTTTTCAATCTGTGAAAACTCGTGAACATTTAAATATTTTAAAAAGAACGTTGTCAAAGAGGTTCCGGAACTCCATTCCAGCGTGTGTCCCCAGAAAAAAAGCCCTGCTCCTCTCTATTGGGGAGCGGTGGCACAGTGGGTATATCCCACTGTCTTAACATCTGAACTGTGTTGGTTCAAGCCCCGCGCTGGTGTGAGCAGCCAGCCTCTTGTCCCCAGCTCATCGTCCACCCAGTGATTCGAAAGCTTCGGCGAGTAGATAAAATGGGAACCACTCCTTAGAGAGGGTGGGTACGCCAATCTCCCTTGTGGGAGGGTGTTAGCTGGCGGTCGGACGTCCTGGTCAAGTCTTGTAAGGCGAAACAGCTTCTCGGCTACGAAAAGAACTCCTGCAATGGATGTTCCGGCCAGGCAGTGGCAGTGTGGTGATTGACATACGGGTCCTGAAGCCTGGCCAGCAAGCAGCCGTGCAGGAAAATGACGGAGCCAGCCAGAAGACGTCAACACCGGGGAGTGACGGTGTGCAATTAAAATGAATATATGTCGTCTTCCCTATCCCCTACAAATATTGTTAGTCCCTTGTCTATACTGAGTAACTGTACATCGCTTTGAGCCCACTGGGGAAAGCGATTAATAAATGGAAAGTATTATAATATTATTATTATTGCAAGAGACTGCCTGGTCCTTTTCACCTCCAGCATCATCCAATGCAAATAAAGTGCAATAGCCAGTCAAACGTCAAAGGAAGGCCTGGCGTGATCTGGTCCATGGGGTCGCGAAGAGTCGGACTCGACTGTGCGACTGAACAACAACAAGTGCAGAATCGTGACTTTCTGTGCTACTTGAATACAAGCATAAGAACGTTTGACTGGCTATTGCACTGTATTTCCATTGGATGACGCTTGAGCTGAAGAGGACCAGGCAATTTCCTACAGTAGAGAAGAGTATTATGTCATTGGACTGTTCTTATTGTGAAGGCTATTCATGTCCATGTGATTTCACAGAAATGTGTTAATATTTATCAAACTCTTGGAAAAACTGAATTGACTTTTTGTAATTGTATCACAGTTGTTATTGTCTATTTTCCCCGTAGAAAGCTGCTGGGCTGGGCGGAAGGAAAAGCAGCCTTCTTCTCTTCAGAATTTGGGGAGGGGGAGTGGGGCCAAACCCGTGACCATCCAAAACAAAAACAAGAAAACCCCATGCAAATATCATTTTCAGCATCCCTCTTGCAAACTGAGCAATTCTTTGCACAACAAGCCAATTTGCACAAATTGCATTGATCTGTGTTGGTTGCCTTGGCCGGGATCCAAAGCAGGAGCTCTTCCTAGCCTGGAGACGAAGCAACGGGAAAAGCTTATACCAGCTTTTCTTTCCACGTCAGCCTGCTGAGGCACAGGTGCAGGGACAATTTAAAAAAAATAATGCAATCCTATTGCGAGGTCCCACCTCCTCTCTCTTTGCACTTCCCTGAGGGATCCACACTGGATCTCTGAATGTCACTTTGCAGGCCTAAATCCTTCCCTCATCATCTTTTTCTGCAACCACAGTTAAATTTGTATTTTCAGGATTTGTATGGAGTGTGTGGGGGGGAAATACGCTACCCTTCGGAAGCCAATCGTCTGTGTGTCTCTAGGGAGCAATCATCTAAACCCTATTGGAATGCACCACGGCGCAGCCAGGCAGTCTATAAACAGCTCTGACATGGTGTGAATACACTTTTGTGTCTTTTGCCATCTGCTGCTGCCATTAAAAAATTAAATTTCCATCTGTTTTTTACACCCTCCCCCACTCACCCTTTTCGCTGTAGCTCCGGATCAGCCCTGTTTCTGAGCAGTAGAAGCTCATGTCGTTCTGCAAGGGATATTGGTGGCCCCTGCATGCGCGGCCAGGGTCAGGTGAACAGTCCGGCCTGTGATTATGCAGATGATGCTCATTTTCACAGTTATGTGGCTGTTTCCCACCCCCCCTTTTTAGTTCCCTTTAAAAAACAATGTGATCTGTTATGATGCTTGATTTTAATCGGGTTGCCAGCTTCAGATTGGGAAATTCCTGGAAATTAGGGGATGGAGCCTTGGAGGTGGCGGGGTCTGGGGAAAGGAGGGACCTCGGCCGGGCATAATGCCGTAGAGTCTGTCCTCCAAAGCAGCCATTTTCTCCAGGGCAGCTGCTCTGTTTTATAGGGTGGCTAAATAGTGGGTTTAACAGGGCAGAGGCAGAGTGATTTCAACAAGCAGCAGGTTATTGCATCTGAACAGGAATGCTTTACATGGGGGCAACTGCCCTAGCTATAGACACCTAAGCCACTAAGCAGGCTGTGGAAGGTCAGTAGTTCAGCAGTTCAAGACCCGGGTGCCGCATGATGGAGTGAGCTCCCATCGCTAGTTTAGGGATGCCAGGTCTGGGTTGGAAAATACCTGGAGATTTTGGGGGTGGAACCAGGAGAGGGTGGGATTTGGGGAGGGGAGGGGCCTCAGCATAGTACAATGCCATGGAGTCCACCCTTCAGAGCAGCCATTTTCTCCAGGGGAGCTGACCTCTGTCGGCTGGAGATCAGTTGTAAAAGCGGGAGATCCCCAGGCCCCACCTGGAGGCTGGCAACCCGACTCTAGTTGCAGCTCCTGCCAACCTAGCAGTTCGAAAGCAAGAAATTGCAAGTAGATAAATAGGTACCACTTCGGTGGGAAGGTAAACAGCGTTCCGTGCGCCTTGGTGTTTAGTCATGCCGGCCACCTGACCACGGAAACGTCTTTGGACAGCGCTGGCTCTTCGGCTTCGAAACGGAGATGAGCACCGCAACCCTAGAGTCGGATTTGACTGGCTTTCGAGCAAGGGAACCTTTACCTTTACCCTTTTAAGCCACTCCCAGCCCCCATGCGATTGGTGAGTTCAAATGGGCTCCAGGCTCCGGATTGGATGGCTGCCCTCAGGGGCCGATCCGCAGGCAGGTTCCAGGATCCTGCCTGCCTTTGTTCTTGGGCTTCAAGCTCCGACTAGGTGGCCTGCCCAGACAAGCCCAGACAAGCCTCCTTATTCTGGCTACTAGCACCCGCAGCAGCTAAGCAAGAGTGGAAGATTGCACATGTCCAGACATAACATAGGGCTGCCAACTCCAGGCTGGGAAATTACAGGAGATTTGGGAGTGGAGCCCGGGGAGGGAACTCAGCACAGCATACTGCCCTGGAATCCACCCTCCAAAAGAGCTGTTTTCTCCAGGGGACCTGGTCTCTATAGTCTGGAGGTCAGCTGCAGTTCTGGGAGATCTCCAGGTCACACTGGGCAGCTGGCAGTCCTCTGCACGAAGTATCATTCAGCGTGGCTGATCTGAAATTTTTCTTGTTCAGTCGCAACCATCTCATCCTTTGCCGTCCCCGTCTTCTTTGACCTTCAATCTTTCCCAGCATCAGGGTCTTCTCCAGTGAGTGCTCCCTTCTCATTTGGTGGCCAAAGTATTTGAGCTTCAGTTTCATTATCTGGCCTTCCAGGGAACAGTCAGGGTTGATTTCTTTTAGGATTGACTGATTTGATCTTCTTGCAGTCCAAGGGACTCTCAAGAGTCTTCTCCAGCACCATAGTTCAAAAGAATCTATTCTTCGGCGCTTGGCCTTCCTTATAGTCCAACTCTCGCAGCCATACATGACTACTGAAATTATCATGGCAAATAGAAACTTTTGCTTTGGTTTAGAACACACACATCCCTTGGGAGGCAGAGGAGTAAAAGGAAGAACAGGGTGAGCTTTAAGGAGCTGCCAAAAGGATTTTTCTGGACTTGCTATAAGATTTGTACTCTTCCCCGCATCCATTTTCCCGCAGAGATTCCAGAAGCTCTATATATGACCATACTTTTTTGAACATACAGAAACACAACAGGAGATTCAAGGTGAGCCCTTTGTAGGGTTAGGAAATACCTAGAGATTTTGGAGGTGTAGCCTGAATAGGGTGGGGTTTGGGAAGGGGAGGGACGTCCATCTTCCAAAGCAGCCATTTTATCCAGGTGAACTGATCTCTTTCTCCTGGAGATCAGTTGTAATGTTCCCTCTAAGCTGTGGAGCCCTGTGAGCAAAAATTCTACTTTATGAGCTACTGGCATTAAAGTTGTGAGCGAGCAGTTTGGCTACTGCATAAATGAGTCTGCTCCGGAGCCATCCTTCCTGAGCGAAGACGAAAATGTGTGAGCTGGAGGCTAAAAAACTGTGAGCTAGCTCACACTAACTCCGCTTAGAGGGAACATTGGAGATCTCCAGCCACCACCTGAAGGTTGGCAACCCTAGCCTTTCACCATCTGTGGCCCCCTCCTGTAGAGTTGCTTGTTTACTTTCTTGACTGCAGGCCTGTTGACCTGGTCTCCGCCAATCCATGTTTGAGTTCATCACTCCAGCTGAATATAATACAGGACATCTGCAGTCGCTCTCTACTGCAGGCACATCTGGTACATTCTGCCTGCTGTGAACCCTTCCAGGAACTGAAATAGATGCAGTGATCATGCTGAAAATCGTACCAGTCTTCTCCAGAGGAGGTAGCGACATTTCAAGTGTACTATGGTTTAAAGGCATTTTTCTTCTCAAGGAGCACTGGGAATTGTAGTTCTTTTGGGTGGGGAAAGTTAGGGTTCTTTGGGGGAGAAGTCTTGGCACCCTCAGCAAAAAATTTTTTTTTTGGGGGGAAGGCATTTTCCTTTATAGTTTTAGTATAAAGGTGGTACAGATTCCCACACAAGCTTTGGGAAGACATTAGAGAGATGTCGCGTTGATCCACATTATTGTCATTCCTGCAGCGCTCCGTCAAGAGACTGGTGATGAACACCAATGGAGAGATAGGGTTGATAAAGATATTCGAAACCGCTTGTTAATCCTAGGAAAGTGTGTTCTCTTCATCTCTTGTATTCCTTGGATTCACACGTCTTTAAAGGAAGGAGATATTAATGCTATTCCGGAGCTTAAAAAACAAAAGACTTTTTGGTCTACTTCCCCACTTCATCGCACTATCAAGGTGCCTTGAAGAGAAAACATTCCAGGAACATAGCCTAAACAGTGTCAAGAACATTTGCATCAAGCTTTTGTATTGTACTCATACCTTTATCTACTGGCTTTGTCTACATTTATGGCATGTACTTTACATAAGGATGATTGTTAAGAAATCTGCACTATAAACATTATAAAGACTGCAGGGCTCTTTTTGTAGAAAAAGCCCAGCAGGAACTCATTAGTATAATAGGCCACACCCAACAGCAGAAACTCATTAGCATATTAGGCCACACCCCGGACAGCACAACTCATTAGCATACTAGGCCACACCCCCTTGTTACCCGAAGTGTGGTTATCCAGCCATACCCACATTTTGCTTGTTATTCTGTTTACCTTGTTTGTTGTCAAAAACTAGCTTAGGGTTGGCAAGTCTGGCGTTGCGCTGCAGTGGGGGACTCCCGGCTTGTGGCTGGAGCGCGCGCACGCGCCACACGCATGCCACCCGGAAGTGACGTGACCATAGAGTTTTCCCTCGGATGACCGTGGCCCCAGCATGCCCGTTGTGGTCACGTCACTTCTGGGTGACGCGCACGTCGGGGTGGGGCTCCCCCCAGGGCCCAATCCACCGGCGGCGGGGAACGGGCCTCTAGGGCAGGGGTTTCCCCAACCCCCAGGGGGACTTGGGAAGCCTACACTAGCTGCTACAATAGAGTTCAGCTCCCCTGGAAAAAATGGCTGCTTTGGAGGGTTGACTTTATGGCATTATAACCTTCTGAGGCCCCTCCCCTCCTCAAACCACGCCCTCCCCCAGGCTCCACCCCCCCACATCTCCAAGTATTTCCCAACCTGGAGCTGCCACCACTATGTGCAGACAGGGGAAGTTTTCCCGAGCAAATACATGTTTACCTGATTAAGAAGAATCGACTTCCTTTCTTTTAAATCTCAGGGTTGCTATCACAATCTGTTAAATGAAACAATCCTGGGGAGTTTCAGCCTCCCTGACAAGCATAATGCTCTGTTCCTTTGTAGAACTGTCAGCACCCTCCCTCGAGCCTAATAACACGGTGTTTGTCGGCGTGGCATACCCCTTTATTTAAAAATAAACAGTGCAAGAAGACCAACCATGAATAGGTCAGGAAACAAGTGTTTGTTTTTTTGTCGTCTTCAGAATTTATCCCTTTCACTGTGAGCCTGATAAAGCCTAGAGATCGCCTCAGCTTTGTAACATAAGAAAAACCAGAACAGGGGTCTTTTAGGGTTACCCAGGGCATTTCTGGTAGAAAAAGCCCAGCAGGAACTCATTAGCATAATAAGCCACACCCAATAGCAGAAACCTATTAGCATATTGGGCCACACCCCTGACAGCACCACTCATTAGCATATTAGGCCGCACCCACATGTTACCAGAAGTGTGGTCATCCAGCCACACCCACCTTTTGCTTCTTATTCTGTTTACCTTGTTTGTTGTCAAAACCCAGGGCTCTTTTGTAGCAGGAACGCCTTTGCATGTTAGGCCACACACCCCTAATGTAGCCAATCCTAATGAGTTTCTGCTGTTGGGTGTGGCCTATTATGCTAATGAGTTCCTGCTGGGCATGGCCAACTCAGGAGCCAGCCGAAACTCCGTTCCTGTGCCTGCCCAAAAATAGCCCTGTTACCAGCCTCCAGGTGGAACCTGGACAACTGTCCGAATTACAACTGATCTCAGTTCCCCTAGCCTGATCTTCTCAGATCTCAGAAGCTAAGCAGGGCTGGCCCTGGTTAGTACTTGGATAGGTGACCACCAAGGAAATCCGTGGTGCTGGAGTGAGCGATTCAGCATGCCTAGACATGGGGAGGGGGTAGCAGGCTACAGCGCTCTAAGTGTGTATAAGTATTAATCTCCTTCAATGCGTTGTCTCTCTTTGTCTTAACTTGGGAGCAGGACTCTGACCCCGTCTTCTCTCTGCCTGGAGTCACATGTTTCTCCTGATGAAACAATGCCCTCATACTTCACACACACGATGCCAGGTTATCTGGCCATTTATGATAGAGATAAAAGCAGGAGGAGGAGGCAGCGATTGGATAGATATCCCATCCTTCACTACCCGAAGGAGTCTCAGAGTGGCTTACAATCCCTTTCCCTTCCCCTCCCCACAACAGACACCCTGTGAGGTAGGTGGAGCTGAGAGAGCTCTCTGAGAACTGCGCTTGAGAGAACAGCTCTGAAAGAACTTGTGACTGACCCAAGGTCACACCAGCAGCTGCATGTGGAAGCGTGGGGAATCAAACCTGGTTCTCCCAGATTAGAGTGCACACTCCTAACCAGTGTTCCCTCTAAGCTGAGTTAGTGTGAGCTAGCTCACAGTTTTTTAGCCTCCAGCTCACAGATTTTTGTCTTAGCTCAAAAAGGATGGCTCCAGAGCAAACTAATTTATGCAGTAGCCACATCGCTCACTCACAACTTTAATGCCAGTAGCTCATAAAGTAGAATTTCTGCTCACAAGACTTCGCAGCTTAGAGGGAGCATTGCTCCTAACCACTACACCAAACTAAGGCCAGAACTCCTTAGATTAGGCTTCTCTCTCGCCTTTCGACTGGACTGCAACCTGAATGTGAACCAAATCTACTTGAATAAAGTTAAGTTTTACTTTTGCAATATTCTCCTTGGGAGATTTATCTGACTGCACGCAATATCACACTTTGATGACGGGGTAAACTCTGCAATATTAACCAAATATCCCAATACAGCGTTGCTAAGCAGAGGCAGGCCATGGCAAACCATCTCTTGCCTTGAAAACCCTACAGGATCGCCAGAAGTCGGCTGCAACGTGACGGCACTTTCCCACCACCCCTGAGTCAACATTGTTTAGAAGAAGTCAGTTTTACTACCAAGAAGCTGCAAACTAGAAAGGAAGGCGTGGGTCCAAGAGAATGACAGGCAAGAGTCTGATTTGCCACAGATCTTCACTGTAGCTGCCGGTTTGTTAAATTCAACAGAATTGCAAGGTGGGAAAGGCTAGAACTGAGTAAGGATGTCTCTGAACAAGTGCCAGACGGCTGACAATTTGGGAGAAACGGATCCAGACCAATTAAAAGACTATCCCATTTTCCTGCTCTTTTTTTTTTCTTCTAGTTATCATAATATCTGGGCAAGAAAAAAAGAGGAATCGAGCAGCAGCCCAGACATTCCCCGAACGAGCTGTCACCAGCTTGCTCTGCACCGGAAAGAAAAATCACACTCCCAGTGAGATGGCAACAGTCACAGCAGCATCCCGACAGCACTTTGGAATTGGGAGAGTCTCCATCAACGCTCCCTCTAAACTGCGGAGTCTTGTGAGCAAAAATTCTACTTTGTGAGCTGCTGACATTAAAGTTGCGAGCGAGCGATTTGGCTGCTGCATCAATTAGTTTGCTCTGGAGCCCTCTTTCCTCCTAAGCGAAGACAGAAATGTGTGAGCCGGAGGCTAAAAAAACGGTGAGCTAGCTCACACTACCTCAGCTTAGAGGGAACACCGCAACAGATTCCAAAGCACTTTGTCCGATGATGCCTTAAGCGATGGCGTGAGACCACGGGTGGGGCAAGTATAAAGACCACGCATGCATGGGACCAAACTGCGGCACTCTCTCTGCCGGAGAGCTCTGTGAGCATATGGCTCAGCGGCAGAGAAGGGTTCCCAGGTTCAGACCCCTTCCATCTCAGGTAACAGGTGTCGAGAAACAGCTTTCTCTGCCTGAGACCCTAGAGATAGCACTGAGCCTCAGCGGGCCAATAATCTCATTTGATGTAAGGCAGCTCCATATGTTCCTTATGCAGGGAGCGCAGCTTCAAAGAAGACTAGCAATGACCCATTTCCAGATAGAAATTGAGAGAGGGGTTGTTGTTTTTTTGGTATTCTGGAGCTGCAGAGACACCCAGAGGCGCAGAGACACCAAAAGAAGAGGAATTCTATCTGGACCGACTCCGATCCTTTAAAAGGCCGACACATTTCAATCCGTAAAGTTCATTCCTTGAGGGTTGTTTTTCTTTCTTCCCTTAATGCTTTCCCAGGGATTTCTCATGCGCGGAGTTAAAAACGGCACGCTAACTCTATACAGGCTAATTCTCTCTTATGTGTTTTCTTTCCTGAGGACGTGCCCAAAAAGCAAAGATCAGGTACTTTGGAGGGGGAGGAGGGAAAGCAAGGGGGAGGCAAGGTAGTCTTTCTAAAGGAGGGGATGTAAAGAGATCTCTCTTCCAGATACTCGCATTCCCCTTTTGCTCTATTCACACGCATCCCACTCAAGTCGTCTGTTGCTATGGGCACTAAAAGCTTCAAGGAGTGAGGAGAGGTCAGTGGAAATCAAAGAAAGCTGCAAGGATGTTACTGCCTTTGAGAATTGGGGTGGGGTTCAAGGAGGGACAGCCCCCAAGCAGCAGCCGGATAGGTTCTCCCCCCCCCCCAGAATAGCAGCCCTTCTTCTTTGCTTAAAAGGGGGTGATCTGGGTACAGGTGCTCCCAGAATCCCTGACCTGCCCTCTCTCGTATTATTCAAGCTGTGATCCAGGGCCAGCCCATTTACTAGGCCAAGGACCCCCCAACATGGTGCCGGGGGGCGCGACGGTTCCGGCCCACACCTTCCCTGGCAGAAAGTGGGTGGGGCCCGGCAGGGCTTTTGAGATGTGCTTGGCTGTGTAATGTTTTCTAAAACGTTGCTTTAGCAGCAGCTGGCAACCCAGCACAAAGTTCTTTTGGTGTAGTGGTGAAGTGCACAGACTCTAATTTGGGAGCTCCTCTTGCAGCTGCTGGATGACTTTGGACAAGCCATAGTTCTGTCAGAGCTGTTGCAGCAGCTGGCAACCCAGCACAAAGTTCTTTTGGTGTAGTGGTGAAGTGCGCAGACTCTAATTTGGGAGCTCCTCTTGCAGCTGCTGGATGACCTTGGACAAGCCACAGTTCTGTCAGAGCTGTTCTCTCAAGAGCAGTCCTCGAGAGAGCTCTCTCAGCCCCACCGACCTCACAGGGTGTCTGTTGTGGGGAGGGGAAGGAGTTTGTAAGCTGCTCTGAGACTCTGAGTGAAGGGCAGGGTATAAATCCAACCTCTTCTTCTTCTTTACCGTATGGCTGGAGATAGGCCTCAGCAGCCATTTTGTGGCTGGCTCTGCCTCCTGCAGCAGCCATTTTGCAGAACTCCAGAGGTGCCCACAGGCTCAAAAAAGGTTGGGGAGCCACGCAGTACGCAAACCTGGGTGATCGCCCACGGCACCAGAGCAAAAAGAGTTAGAGGGCCACAGGCAGTCCCAGGTGTCCGGGGTCGAGGGCAAAGAGTAGGGGTTGTCAACTTTCAGGTGGGGCCTGGAGATCTCCCAGTATTACAACCGAGCTCCAGGCTACAGAGATCAATTGGCCTGGAAAAAATGGCAGCTTTGGAGAGCGGACTCTGTAGCATTATACCCCACTGAAGTCCCTCCCCTCCCCAAACCCCACCCTCCTCAGGCTCCTCCCCCAAAATATCCAGGATATTGATAGGAAGAACGATATAGGTAGAACAGAGAAAAGGCACACACTTCTTGACCCCGTCAACAGAGTAACTCCTATGGCCTATTTTTACCATCTGTCAAACCACAAATAAGGAGCTGCGGTGGCTCAAGTGGTTAAGACGCTGAACTGCAGGCTGTGGAAGGTCGGTAGTTCAGCAGTTCGAGACTCGAGTGTGCCGCATGACGGAGTGAGCTCCCGTCCCTAGTTCCAGCTCCTGCCAACCTAGCAGTTCGAAAGCAAGAAATATCAAGTAGATA
>NW_015159723.1:592076-601014 GCF_001447785.1 Gekko japonicus | reverse complement strand
GCTTCAAAAGGGAATTAGATAAGCATATGGAGCAGAGGTCCATCAGTGGCTATTAGCCACAAGGTATAGATAGGGACTCTGGGGCAAGTGATGCTCTGTCTTCTTGGTGCTTGGGGGGGGGTCAACAGTGGGAGGGCTTCTAATGTCCTGGCCCCACTGCTGGGCCTCCTGATGGCACTGGTGTTTTTGGCCACTGTGTGACACAGAGTGTTGGACTGGATGGGCCTTTGGCCTGATCCAACATTGGCGTCTCTTATGTTCTTCCCTTAGCGAATTCAGAGGGAAAGTATAAGAAAATCCCATTTAAGGAACGCATATGCTCCTGCTGTAATGTAGGCATTGTAAATCTAGAGCATGTTATGTTCGACTGTGAGGCCTATAATAATCTTTCATTCCCCAAGTTCTTACCTCTAACCAGTAGGCAAAGAGCCCGTAGGCACTCGGAGGTAACACACCAAGTGGTTAGATTTGGATGGAGTGTTTTAAGAATGAGAAAATCTATAACACAGCAAGCGAAATGTTAATCGTTTTATTGTTAACCGTCTACCTCCTAAGGAATTTATTATGTATTTTATAATGCATTTTACCATTCTGTTAATGGCTCAAGTGGTTAAGACGCTGAACTGCGGGCTGTGGAAGGTCGGTAGTTCAGCAGTTCGAGACCCGAGTGTGCCGCATGACGGAGTGAGCTCCCGTCTCTAGTTCCAGCTCCTGCCAACCTAGCAGTTCGAAAGCAAGAAATTGCAAGTACATAAATAGGTACCACTCCAGTGGGAAGGTAACAGCGTTCCGTGCGCCTTGGTGTTTAGTCATGCCGGCCACATGACCACGGAAACGTCTTCGGACAGCGCTGGCTCTTCGGCTTTGAAATGGAGATGAGCACTACAACCCTAGAGTCGGAGTCGACTGGCTTTCGAGCAAGGGAACCTTTACCTTTAATCCTTCTTACCTTTATTCATAGGTGTTTTTTACTACTAAGTTTGTAGTGTTTCAAATGTTAACTGCTGGCTTCGGCCGTAAATAAAACTTTATCCTAAATAAAAATAAACTTGATCCTATCCAGGTATTTCCCAACCCAGAGCCGGCAACCCCAGCAGAGAGTCAGGCAGCCACATGCCTACTCAGAAGTAAATTATACTGTGTTCAATGAGATTTACCTCCAGGTAAGTTTAGGACTGCAGCCACTGGAATAAGCTGGTTGTTATTGTGATATGTTTGTGAAATGTATGTTGATGGGGGTGCGCCTCAAACCCTTGCACTAACCTTGCTTTGTTGGCAGGCCAGTGTAGCTAAGCCTAAAAAGTGGTACAGCTGTGCCTAGCGATCTTCTGCCTGTGTCCATGCAATTAATTAATTAATTATCATATGGCATTGTGTGTAGAACACCCAGGAGATCCTAAGATTGTCTGGCAGCCAGAAGTCCTAGCTCTTTTAGTGTTATGCACCACTAGGTGGTGAGCTAGAGTTGTTTTTAAGGCAAGAGATGTTTCAGAGGTAGTTTTGCCATTGCCTGCCTCTGAGTCACGACCCTGGTATTCCTTAGAGGTCGCCCTTCCACATACTAGCCATGGCCGACCCTGCTTAGCTTCCAGGCTCTGACGGGATCGGGCTAACCTGGGCTATCCAGGTCAGGGCTGTGTCCATGTGTTATTTAACTTTTCACCTATTTTCTCCATAGGGTTCAAGGCGGGTTATAACCGAAAGCCACAGTCTGATCTTTATCCTCAAGGAAATAACATAGAACAGCCTTCACAAGAGGATACCGTTTTCGCTTGCAAATATCTTATGGGATGTGTGAACTGTGCGTGTGTGTGGGCTAGCTGCATAAAAGAATGTTTTCCCAGAGAAGAGAAGAAATCCATGTACAGAGTAACTTGATATGTTGGGAAGAGAATGATAGCCTGGAAAACTAGCACACTAGGGATGGTGGGCCCATCCTTTCCTAATGCAAATGGGAATAGATCTGCTCCATCTTCTACATGACAGCCCTTCAGATACTTGAAGACTGCAATCATGTCCCCTCTAAGTCTTCTCTTCCCCAGGCTAAACATTCCTACTCTTTCAGCCTTTCCTCTTAAGACCTGGCTTCCAACCCTCTCACCATCCTGGTTGCCCTCTTCTGGACATGCTCGAGCTTGTCAACATCCTTCCTAAAATGTGGTGCCCAAAAACTGGACACAGTAGTCCAGGTGAGAACACTGTGAGTTTCAAGTCACTGGCCTTGATTTAGCGACAGGACCATCTTTGACAGGATGTGAAAAATTTGGGGTCAGCACCTCTGGCACTCAAATATTGGGGAAAGGTGGTCCTGGGATCCCATGGATCCTTCATGATTTAAATTGCCTCTCTGAGGCTGCAATGGGGGGGGGAGAGAAATTTGAATGCTGTGCCTGTGTTTCCCTCCCTGCAGAGCTAATTGCAGCTTGGGGGGAGGAATTAAATGAAAAGGGTGTGGGAGGAAAGGATTTAAACCACTCTCTCCCTCTGGGAATCCTTCCCTGATCTCCGAAACACAGTTCTCCTGAGTCTCAGCCCCTCTTGCATTTCACTGCAACTCTAAGAGATATAAGCATTTCCAAGCATAATGAATATAGATTAGCCTGAACAGAACAGACAACCAGACTGAACAACCAGGTGGAAGGATTTTATGTTTAAGAAAAACCATGATGCTTTATCAATATCCTTCCACCCCCCCAAACACTTGGAAAACATTCTTTAAAAAAAAGAAAAAAGCACAGAGAAAACATGCCGGCTCACAGAGACTAGAACCCATGCAAACGCTCAAACGAAACATTCAGTCTGATTTCATACCCGATCCAAACATTTGCATCGCTTTTCGAATGAATCTAGCAGAAAGAATGGAAATCAATTACCAAAAACTGAGTGTATGAATTTCAGATACGATTTTAGAAAAGAGTGAAGGTGGGGAGCAGCATCCAGTTTTCTTGTAGAAGTGACAGCGGTTCACTGGGCATTCAAGGATTTGACGCTCATTCAGCAGCCATCCCATCTCTGATAATACAATGATGCTTGATATAATGCACCTGACAGAGAACTAGGCAGCAGGAACAGTTGGGCACAGAAGTTAATTGATTTTATTTTCCATGTGGGATTGTGCCAGATGAGGTGGGGGGGGGAGAATGTTGTTTTTGCAGTGCAAAGTCTTTATGGCTCTTTGAGATCCCTGATACGTCATTTAAAGATTTGGTTATGGATACGGTGGTGGAAAGTCCCATCAAGTTGCAGCTGACATATGGCGACCCCCATAGGGTTTTCAAGGAAAGAGACTAACAGAGGTGGTTTGCCATTGCCTGCCTCTGCATGGCAACCTGGGACTTCCCTGGTGGTCTCCCATCCAAGTACTAACCAGGATCGACCCTGCTTAGCTTCCAAGACCTGATGAGATCAGGTTAGCCTGGGCTATCCTGGTTAAGGGGAGAGATGCCCACAGGTGGTTGGCCATTGCCTGCCTCTGCGTAGCAACCCTGGGCTTCCTTGGTGGTCTCCCATCCAAGTACTAACCAGGGCCGACCCTGCTTAGCTTCTGAGATCTGCCAAGATCAGGCCAGCCTGGGCCGTCTGGGCCAGGACTCTATCAACTAAAGCCAGCCCGAGACACGTGTCTTTATCTTCCTTCTCCTTCAGCTCAGGTCGCCAATAGTTGTTTCCCCATATAATGAATACACTTCGTTGTGCATTTGTTGTTCATGCCATTCATATGTCTTTCCTCAACAAAAACGTGTGTGTGTGTGTGTGTGTGACGCAAGGCTCCCTCTAAGCTGTGGAGTCTTGTGAGCAAAAGTCCTACTTTGTGTGCGACTGGCATTAGAGTTGTGAGCGAGCGATTTGGCTACTGCGTAAATTAGTTGGCCCTGGAGCCATCCTTCCTGAGCTGAGACAAAAATGCGTGAGCCGGAACAAAAACTGTGAGCTAGCTCAACTAAACCCAGCTTAGAGGAACATTGTTAACTGTGTGAGTGTGTGAAGTGCCGTCCAGTCGCTTCCGACTTACTAGGTTGGCAGAAAAGGATCGATTTCCTCAACCCCTCAAATATCCTGTTGCTGAGAAAATGCCCATTTTTACCCCCGGCTGGGACATCCATTGCTTCTCCTTGCAACCTGAGGAATGTAGAAGCACCATCCTATTGGATAATGCCAGTGGATGTCACTAGTCAGTGAAGAGTCATGCAGTTCTCCCCCGTCATGCCTGCACGATGTGGTAGCCTTTTGACGTTTTTGTTAAAACTAGCTTTCATTAAACCAGGGATCCCAAAGTGGCCGTAGCGCCCACCACCCGTTTTTAGAAAGTGGGCGGGGCCAGGTGGGGCTCTTACCCAGCAGGGCTTCTGATTGGCCACTGAGGAAGAAGAAGAGATTGGATTGATACCCCGCCCTTCACTACCCGAAGGAGTCTCAGAGCGGCTTACAATCTCCTTTCCCTTCCCCCTCCCCACAACAGACACCCTGTGAGGTAGGTGGGGCTGAGAGAGCTCTTTCCAGAACTGCTCTTTCCAGAACAGCTCTGAGAGAACTGTGACTGACCCAAGGTCACCCAGCAGCTGCATGTGGAGTGGGGAATCAAACCCGTTTCTCCCAGATTAGAGTCCGCACTCCTAACCAGTGCACCAAACTGGCTCTCCTCTGAAGATCTGATCGAGTGTCGTTCCAGTGGTAGCTGGCACCATAGTGCTTGCTTTATTCTCTCTCACCTCTCTTTCCGGTGTATATTTAAATTAACCTTCTTCTCCTCTGCACCTGGGCCTCCTCTGTGTACGTGGCTACACACCCCGTGGCAGCCGTTTTGTGTCTGCGCCCCCCCCCCCGGGGTCAGAATGCCAAAGGGGCTCACAGACTCAAAAGAGGTTGGGGACCCCTGCATCAATCTAAGCTAATAAATGCTCGATTTTTCCTTTGGGAACTTGGCATTCCAGCAGCGCCACTCCTCTAGAGCCTTGCCTCCCATGAGAGGGGACTCAGAACAAAAATGGTGAGCACAACAATTCTTTCCCAGTCCCTCTGGTCCTTGGCAGGCGGGGCGATCGGAGAATAGCCGATACCAGCAGCCGCTATCATACTGCTGCCCAACGTGTGGATTCTTTGTTCTGATTGCAGGCATTGGCCCCGGAGCCAACAGTCAGCTCTTGCGGAGAGGCACATTTCCGGATGCACGGTGGGTGGTGCAGAGGGAATGCAGAGATAGTCCTATCCATCAGGAAAGGGTAAGGGGGGGGGGAGACAAGGCTAATGAGGGCTCTCTGGCTGTTTTGCGCTTGAATCAGCCGGAGCTCTGGCTCTGTTTTTCCTCGCATGCCGCCGCCTGAATCCACCAAGGAAAAACTGGCAGCAACAAGCTGGGACCCGCCCGGCAAGGAACCGTCACCTGCAAGTCTCTTCCTCCCCAGCCAGCTCCCCGGCCTCATCCATCATCGCTCCGCCTTCCACGCATGCATCCGCTCGGCTCATTTCTCGACATGCCCCGGGCTCACTGGAAGTCTGTAACAGTGCGGCGGTCCCAACAGTGAGGTATATGTAGATCCATTAATAAATCTTTAATCAACCCGGTCAGGGAAGAAGAAAAGGGGAGGGGGAAGGGGAGGGCTCAGGGAAATCCAGAGGCACAGACAGGTTTCCTGAGCAAGCTGTTCACAGCGCCGGGGCTTTTTAATGGCATCTCTGCCATTCCCGGTCCCTCCAGCCTCCCCGCAGCAGGCCGAGTCCCCGCCCATCTGGTTCAGCAGTTGTGTGGCGGCTCTTCACCTGCCTGCCTGGCATCTCTCGACAGCGCCTTCCCCGTGGGGGTAGGAGGCGTGATAACAATGTCCGGGACTTTCAGGCGCTTGTCAGCCATGACAGGGACGTCGCCGCTGCCTCTGCCGCTGCCTCTGCCGCTGCCTCTGTTGACACATGTTTTAAAGCCTGGGGGGGTACAAGAGAGGGAGAGAGTCAGAATCCTTTGGCCTGCCAGAGGGGGCCCCTTTGGCACTCGTCCTGGTGGAATGGGGAACACGTGTTGGACAGGAGGGGAAGGAGCTGTCCGGCCCAGTAGGGGACTGGAGAAATAGGATGTGTGTGTGTTTGGGGGGGGGGAGAGAAAAGAAGAAGAGGAAGAGAGAAGAGACTAGATTTATACCTCACCCTTCACTACCCGAAGGAGTCTCAGAGCGGTTTACAATCCCTTCCCCTTCCCCTCCCCACAACAGGCACCCTGGGAGGTAGGTGGGGCTGAGAGAGCTCTTTCGAGGACTGCTCCTGAGACAACAGCTCTACACCAGCTCTGAGAGAACCCAAGGTCACACCAGCAGCTGCATGCGGAGGCATGGGGAATCAAACCCGGATCTCCCAGATTAGAGTCCACACTCCTAACCACTTCACCAAACTGGCTCTCTTTCATGGCATGTCCCTCCAGAGAATTTTGGAAGTCTTCGCCTTGCAATCTGCCTTGCAATCCACCACCTTCAAATATCTCATCTACCAGCCTCTCTCTTCCGCTCCCTTACTGCCCCTTTTCCATAGGGCTCGGGCGCATTATAAGGCACTGAACAAATGCTAAACAGTTACCCAGATAAAGCACATAGTAACTCCCCCACACGAGAAGAAGAGATTGGATTTATACCCCGCCCTTCACTACCCAAAGGTGTCTCAGAGCGGCTTACAAACTCCTTTCCCTTCCCCTCCCCACAACAGACACCCTGTGAGGTAGGTGGGGCTGAGAGAGCTCTTGACAGAAACTGCTCTTTTTCAAGGACAGCTCTTATCAGAACTACGGCTTGCCTAAGGTCGTCCAGCCAGGTGCAAGTGGAGGAGTGGGGAATCAAACCCGCCTCTCCCAGATTAGAGTCTGTGCACTTAACCACTACACCAAATTGGCTCAAACTGCATGTGGAGGAGGAGTGGGGAATCAAACATGGTTCTCCAGATTAGAGTCCTCCGCTCTTAACCTCTACACCAAACTGGCTCAAACTGCATATGGAGGAGGAGTGGGGAATCAAACATGGTTCTCCAGATTAGAGTCTGTCGCTCTTAACCTCTACACCAAACTGGCTCAAACTGCATGTGGAGGAGGAGTGGGGAATCAAACATGGTTCTCCAGATTAGAGTCCGCCGCTCGTAACCTCTACACCAAACTGGCTCAAACTGCATGTGGAGGAGGAGTGGGGAATCAAACACGGTTCTCCAGATTAGAGTCTGTCGCTCTTAACCTCTACACCAAAGAAGAGGAGGAGGAAATTGGATTTATACCCCGTCCTTCACTACCCAAAAGAGTCTCGGAGCGGCTTGCAAACTCCTTTCCCTCCCCCCCCCACACAACAGACACCCTGTGAGGTCAGTGGGGCTGAGAGAGCTCTGACAGAAACTGCTCTTTCTTCAAGAACAGCTGTGCCAGAACTATGGCTTGCCCAAGGTCATCCAGCAGGTGCAAGTGGAGAAGTGGGGAATCAAACCTGGCTCTCCGATATTAGAGTCCGCGCACTTAACCACGACACCAAACTGGCTCTACTAGTTCAGCCTCCAACGCCAGATTAAAAACTGCGTTTCCAACAGATGCCTGGCTTTAGTTTGAAGACCGTGGCAAGAGTGCAAGCCTGATTGGCCACAGGAGGCCAGGTCCTGTTAACAGGTGTGACTCGTTGCTTCCTCCCCGTGCACGAGTCAGTCGTGATAACCTCCGTGGTCTTTGTCTTGGCCTGATCCGGTCAGCTCCAGCTCATTGTCCCCCTGATCTTCCTCTGGAGGATATTTTCTATCGGAAACTGCACCATGTTTTTCATGCACTTGTGATATCTTATCTAGTTCATGTCTCCTTGTGGGTGCTGTCCACTTTCCCGGGAGAAGCAACTGATCTTGATCATGTATCTTTGAAGGCATACCAGCTTCACTGCATTGAGGCCAACACTGGTTGAAAGAGTCCTCCCTGGCCTCCCACCGTATGAACAAGAGGGGCCGTGGCTCAGTGGTAGAGCTTCCGCTTAGCCTGCAGAAGGTCCCAGGTTTGATCCCCTGCAGCATCTCCAGTTAAAAGGCTCAGGTAGTAAGGAGTGCAAAAGACCTCTGCCTGAAACCCTGGAGAGCCACTGCCAGTCTGAGTAGACAAGATAGAAGAAGAGAGAAGAGAAGAGATTGGATTTATACCCCGCCCTTCACTTGAAGTCTCAGAGCGGCTTACAAACTCCTTTCCCTTCCCCTCCCCACAACAGACACCCTGTGAGGTGGGTGGGGCTGAGAGAACTCTGACACAAACTGCTCTTTTTCAAGGACAGCTGTGCCAGAGCTTGTGACTGACCCAAGGTGACACCAGCAGCTGCAAGTGGAGGAGTGGGGAATCAAACCCGGTTCTCCCAGATTAGAGTCCGCACACTTAACCACTACACCAAACTGGCTCTCATGATAGCGTCATGTGTTCATATTAAGGGGGTGCTGTGGCTCAGTGGAAGAATCTCTGCTTGGCATGCAGAAGGTCCCAGTTTCAATATCCAGCAGCATCTCCAGTTAAAAGAACCAGGCAGTAGGTGACATAAAAGACCATGACCTGAAACCCTGGAGAGCTGAGTAGACAAGAGTGACGTTGATGGACCTGGAGTTTCATGTGTGTTTCATGATCCACCCATCAAACCTTGGTATGCCAGATGAAATGCACTCTCTGTCCCCTTGCAGCTCTAGCTACACAGGCTCAGTCCCTTGGGACGCTAGCAGGCCTTGTGATCCTTAATACCACAAGGCAGATCACCCCTCTGGTCTTTCAAATGCGGGGCCCTATGGTGGAAGCATTCTCGGTTACGCCGGCTCTGCCATGCACTGACAATACTCTACGCAGGTCTATCACCACAATAAAGAAGAGCCTGGATTATATTTAGGTAGGTGTGCAGCACTGAATACCAATGATGCTTCTGACAATAATGTACAGGGGCCTGAAGATATGATTGACAACCAGATATTTTTA
>NW_015159723.1:572833-592044 GCF_001447785.1 Gekko japonicus | reverse complement strand
TATCTCTCCGCCCCCCCCCCCCCGCAAACACATGTTTCCTCTGACGAGCATAAGTTTGCAGCCAAAAGTGTTGCAAGGGAGCCCTCTTGTGGGCCCAGAAGGCACACACAAGCACATAATCTTGTGGAACTTCGCTATTGGGGGGTGGGGGTGGAAATAGGGAGATAAGAACATAAGAAGAGCCCTGCTGGATCAGACCAGTGGTCCATCTAGGCCAGCATCCAGTTTCACACCAACCAATTACCCTGGAGGGCTAATAGAGGCCGAGGCCCTCCCTAGATGTTGCCGCCTCGCACTGTTATTCAGTGGTTGACTGCATCTGAATATGGAGGTTCCTTTTAGCAGTCATGGCTAGCAGCCACTGATGGACCTCTCCTCCAAGAAACTGTCTCCCCGCCCCCCTTTGGAAAGCCATTTATGTTCATGGACGTCACTATCACCACTGGCAATGAATTCCACAATTCAGTTACCCATCGAGTAAAGAAGTGTTTCCTTTTGTGTCTTGTATCAATTGCTCATCAGCTTCACTGGGTGCCCCCAGGTTCCAGAACAATAACTTCTCATCTCTTTTTAGTTAGCCAAAATGGAGTGAATAACACCTCACCACCAATGCTCCCTTTAAGCTGTGGGCAATTCTACTTTGTGAGCTACTGGGCATTGAAGGTGTGAGTGAGGGATTCGGCTACGGCATAAATTAGTTGGCTCTGGAGCCATCCTTCCTGAACTAAGACAAAAATGTGTGAGCTGGAGGCTAAAAAACTGTGTGCTAGCTCACATTTACTCAGCTTAGAGGGAACACTACTGAAAAGTACTGAGAGCGTAGAGTGGTTTCAGCAAGAGTACTTTTATTAAGCAGGAACAAGACAAAGTCAGCCGGCTCGCAGGCCGGTTTATACGCACTGGAAAACCCACCACCAAAACACACCCCCTACTTCCTACTGGCTATTTACAGCAGCCGAGAGTCCCGTAGGCTCTCGGCAGCGGACCTGGCCCTCTGATAGGTGCGGGCTAGGATCCGCTTGGCTATTGTTCTTTCGGAGTGAAGCTTCAGGCTTTTGCATGACCGCATGGCCCAACGGTCGCGCACGTGGTCATGGCGAGTACATTACACCCCTCCCCCCATAGTCCAGACTACCCACATACATAGTCCTGGAGGCACCCGGGTTCTTGTAGAACGACGTACCTCCGGTGCTGCCGCGGGTCTGGCCGGTGAGCTGGGAGATGGCGCATGGAGGTGCCGGGTCGTACGATCTCGGGGTTCGGGGCCCTCTCGAGTGGGGCGGTTGCGCTGCTTTACGGTGGACTTGCAGTACCTCGTCCTTCTCTGAGTCGGCCGACTCCACAACGGTTTGGGTGTGATGGACCGGGTGTCCGCTGCGGCCTTGATGCGCCTTTTCGAAGGCCGCCACATCTTGTAGTGCCTGGGCCAGCGTGAGGTCGTCCTGTCTGATCAAACGCCTCCTCAATTTTGCTTCTCGAAGGCCCATGAGGAACTGATTAAGCAGTGTGTCTTCCAGGCTGGGGAAAGCACACTGCGTGGCCTTGGACTTTTGTGGAAAAGTACATTCGTTCCGCAAACTTTGTGGGCTTCGGAGCGAGGTGAGCGGTGAGGGTCGCGATGAGGTCATCAAAACTCTCCTCTTCTACTTCCCGGGGAGATATTAGGTCCTGCAGGAGGATCAGGCGGCGGCCGAGGTTGATGAAGAGGATGAAGAGGAAGCGGACATTCGTTCCGCAAACTTTGTGGGCTTCGGAGCGAGGTGAGCGGTGAGGGTCGCGATGAGGTCATCAAAACTCTCCTCTTCTACTTCCCGGGGAGATATTAGGTCCTGCAGGAGGATCAGGCGGCGGCCGAGGTTGATGAAGAGGATGAAGAGGAAGCGGATGAAGTGGAGGAGGTGGGGTTCGGCTCAGACATCTTTGCGCGTGCGCTTGTCCGCTGTTACGCTTGGCGAGGTGAGCTGGCGAGGCGAGGCGAAACGCGCGGCAGAGCTAGCCGAGGCAAGGCGAAACGAGGCGCCACGAGGCGAGGCGAGGAGACGAGCGGGCGGACTTGCCGAGGCGAGGCGGGCATGGCTGGGCGAGACGAGGTCGGCAGGGTGAGCGGAGCGAGGCGCAATGCGGTGGGGCGATGATCCAAAAGACGAGCGGCGGCTGCTGTGGTCTCGATCGGGCTCGGTGCGTGCTTGATCTCCTCCGGGTCTGTTCAGGAAAGGTAGAATCCCATCCTCGTCGCCAGTGAAAGGTACTGAGAGCGTAGAGTGATTTCAGCAAGAATACTTTTATTAAGCAGGAACAAGACAAAGTCAGCCGGCTCGCAGGCCGGTTTATATGCACTGGAAAACCCACCACCAAAACACACCCCCTACTTCCTACTGGCTATTTACAGCAGCCGAGAGTCCCGTAGGCTCTCGGCAGTGGACCTGGCCCTCTGATAGGTGCGGGCTAGGATCCGCGTGGCTATTGTTCTTTCGGAGTGAAGTTTCAGGCTTTTGCATGACCGCATGGCCCAACGGTCGCGCACGTGGTCATGGCGAGTACATTACAACTACTCACCACCACCAAAAGGGTTTATTGATCCCTGCTGAATATCGGCCCTGTAATATGAACTGAGGGACCAAATCTGTGCTAATGATTGGAAGCACCAAACCAGGAGGCTGGCTTTTGACTCTGGATAAATTAATCCAGAATGATTGCATGGGAAAAGGAAGTTTTTGTGAAGGTTCTCCTGACTTTGACTGTCAAAATCAACAGTATAATAGGGAAAATGAGGCATCGGTAAACTCTGATTTTCCAGAAGTTCGTCCCTCTGCCCCACTGCTATTTTCCCAACTGGGGAAAACGTGTGAGCACTTTAAGCCACTTTAAGAGTACTTTAAGAGTACTTGGAGGACGGCAGAAGACAGGAGGGCGGTCCATGGGGTCCATGGGGTCACCAAGAGTTGGACTCAACTGTGCGACTGAACAACAACAAAGAGTACTTTTGAGTACTTTAAGAGAACTTTCCCCCCCTTTCCCCAAAATACTAGAACTTGAAGGCGTCCATGAATCTGATGGGCAAGAGATTCAGGACAGAAGAAAGGAAATGCTTCTTTACACAGCGAGTGATATAGATGTGGGATTCACTGCCGGAGGATGTAGTGATGGCCACAGGAATAAACAGCTTGAAAATGGGATTAGATAGAATCATGGAGTTTAGGTCTATCAGTGGCTACTGGCCATGGTGACTAAAGGGAATAGTCACGTTCAGAAGCAGTCAATCTCGGAATCCCAGAGCCAGGAGGCAACATCAGGGGAAGGCCTCGGCCTCTATGCCCTGTGGTTGGACCTCCAGAGGAACAGGCTGACCACTGTGTGAGACAGGATGCTGAACTAGATGGACCACTGGTTCAGTCCAGCAGGACTCTTCTTATGTTCTTAAATCCTTTCTATAGAAAGCATTGCCAGGTATGTTATAGACTTTCTTTGCACTCAAGAGAACCAGCAAGCTACTCTTTCAAGCAGAAGACATTATCAGAACCTGGCTTAAGCCAGCGTGTTCTGCTTTCTATGCAGGTAGATTCCTGGACTTGCAGTCCTTCTGGACTGCTGTGGATGTTGTTTTAGCTGGGAGGCAGAATTTATGTATTCATTTAGCAAATGCATAATGTTGTGATCCTCCAGCAAACGTCTGGACCTCTATCTCCAACTGAATCTATCCAAAGGACTGAAGATCTCTATGTTTTCTTTTACTGTGTACATCCGGCTGCCACCAGGAAATTTAATGCTTTCCAAACCTCTATACTATAATATTTCTGTCACTGGGTAGGTAAGTTGAGGGTTTAGGCGTTCACGAGGGTCTATGTGTTTCCTGGGAAGAATTTCTTTCAGAATTGGTATCTTAAATAAAAGTAGATTTATTGATATTTCACACACTTTTCTCTCCCACTGTCAGGGATCTGGGCATGAAACTTTGTAACACTTTTTCCCCTTTAGGCCATATACGGTTACTGTTTCTTTATACTTCAACTTTTCATAACACACACAAGACTTCTCTCTCTCAGACCTTAAAACAAACAAACTGCTTAACTCTTTTACTACACAAAACCAAATTATCCCACACAGGGATGAGTCTCCTTCTCTCGGAGACAGAACTTAACTAACTGCTGTTTCTCTCACAGAACTCAGAACTTGAGTACTGTGTTATTCAACTGTCACACTCCAGCTGTCCAAACCTCCAACTGTCACTCCTGATAGACATAAATATCATCCACACAGCATCACTTCCAAAACCCCTCCCCCTCTCTGTCACTCACCAATCACACCACTTGCTTGTTTCCACTACTCTAGACTATCATACAGCCATGCATCCAAACTTTTAAAGTCACACACACACAGTTAAACATGAAATCGTTACAGTCTGGACCTCTATCTCCAACTGAATCTATCCAAAGGACTGAAGAACTGGAAGATCTGTCGGTAAGAGGGAGTTAAATAGACCAGAAAAATAAATCTTAATGCAGATGTTTGGCTGAGGACAGACTTCAGTTGACACTGGCAAATGCATCTCATTGACTTTATGAAAAATTAACAGTCTCTCTCTCCCTCTTTAGTCTGAAAAAAGAGACCTCTCAGGATCAAGAAAAGCTCGTGAATTAGTCATATCCAGAAAGTGTGTGTGTCGGGGAAGGAGGCGCAGGCAATCCAATTATAGCATCAAATAAATTTTAATGTTGTTTCGTGGCCTTGAACTTGTGGGGTAAGACCCACAGGTGGCTTAACACAGCCCAAGTGAATGGGTTGCAAACCTCTACGGAAACTTTTCTTTCTTTGCTGCTTTCTGGAAGAATCCACCGCTAGTATGTATGCATGGAGAGCAACAGAGGGGAGCAGCCTTCTGCTGAGTCAGACCTTTTGTCCTTCAAAGTCAGTCTTGTCTACTCTGACTGGCAGAGGCTCTCCAGGGTCTCAGGCAGAGGTCTTCCGCATCTCCTGCTCCCTGCTCCTTTTTAACCGGAGATGCCACCAGAAATTGAACCTTCTGCATGCCAAGCAGATGCTCTGTCGAACTCATTTGTTATGAGGGCCGGATCTGACATAAATGAGACCTTGTCGGGCCGGGCCACGTGTGTCATAAAAGGTAACGCCAGGTAGCGGCGATATAAACTTTATAAAGGACACGAACACAAAGGGTGTTTTTTTAACTTAAAATAAAAACATGCTTAAAACATGAGCACTCCTGCAATGGTTTGTTTATTTAACAGTGTCTGATAACTGACACGTCTTGCTCTGAATTATTGCATCAAAACGCCTGTGCTGTCGCAATCTTGACTATGCTGTTCAGGTATGTATCTGTAAGCTGCAAATGTATGATGACGCAGCAGCAGCAGCAGAACTGGAAGAAGAAGCAGAAGACAGCCAGTTCCACTGCGGGCCTGACAGAAGCCCCCTGGGGGCCTGATCCGGCTCCCGGGCCACATGTTTGACACCCCTGCTCTAGAGGAAATGGCCGCTTTAGAAAGTGGACTCTCCACCCTCTCCAAGAACTATTCCCCAAATCTCTGGGAATTTCCCAACCTGGACTTGGCAACAGTGTTCCTGCTAAGCTGAGTTAGTGTGAGCTAGCTCGTGGTTTTTTAGCCTCCGGCTCACACATTTTCGTCTTAGCTCAGGAAGGATGGCTCCAGAGCAAACTGATTTATGCAGTAGACAAATCACTTGCTCACAACTTTAATGCCGGTAGCTCACAAAGTAGAATCTTTGCTCACAGGACTCCGCAGCTTAGAGGGAACGTTGCCTTGCCAACCCTCCACACAAGTGCCCAAGGCCTCCCTTTCTCACATTTCCTCCCTCCCTACTAGAGTTACCAACTCTGGGTTGGGAAATTCCTGGATATTTGGGGGTGGAGCCTAAGAAGGGCAGGGTAGGGGAAGGGTAGGGGTCTCAGCAGGGTCTAATGCCACAGAGCCCACCCTTCCAAAGCAGCTGTTTTCTCCAGGGGAACTGATCTCTGTCCTCTGGAGATGAATTGTAATTCTGACCCCCCCCCCCCCCCCCCCCCAGCCACCCTCAGTGCCTGGCATTCAGGTGAATCGGGCTCAGCAGGCCCTTCGGTCCAAAGCCCACGCTCTCATCCAATGCTCCCTCTAAGCTGTGGAGTCTTGTGAGCAAAAATCCTACTTTGTGAGCTACTGGCATTAAAGCTGTGAGTGAGCGATTTGGCTACTGCATAGATTAGTTTGCTCTGGAGCCATCCCTTCCTGAGCTAAGACAAAAATCTGTGAGCCGGAGGCTAAAAAACAGTGAGTTAGCTCACACTAACTCAGCTTAGAGGGAACACTGCTCTCATCCGTTATTCATGATGACGACGACGCGGCGCTCTCTTCAGGATCCATGCAGGCCTTTGCCCAGCCGGCGGACGAACAGGCATCAGATCTCCCGCCGGAGCAGTCCATCACCAAGAGAGACACCCTTTTACGAATGCATTTCCAGGCAACGGAGAGCCGAGAATTGAATTGCCGGGTGATTTATCGAGGGCTCGGCCCTTGGTTCAGTCTTATTCACCAGACTGACCACAAACAAGCCGGACTGGCCTAGACCTTCGGCAAGCTCTCCATGTTCACCTGGGCAAGCATCACCCAAGAGCAACACTGTCGCAGCAGGAGTGAGACGCGGGGGACTTTGCGAGCCCCCCCCTCCCCGCCCCACTCACTTTGATTCGCAGGAAGCAAATCTTGTGCCTGTGAGATGAGGAATTAGACCGGGCGAAATCTCTGTGAGTGATGCTCAGGAGCAACCACTAAACATGCATTATTTATGTTTACGGCACATGTAACCCGCCTGCTCCCTCCGTCGTCTTGTCTGCAAAGAGCTTCTATTGGGCTCCCAGGTGGCTTCCCAGGGCCAGACCCGTTTCGCTTCAGCTGTAAAGCTGCTCTGTGCATAGGGATGCCAAGTCTGGGTTGGGGAAATTCCTGGAGATCTAAGAAGAAGACTGGATCTATACCCCGCCCTTCACCACCCGAAGGCGTCTCAGAGTGGCTTACAGACTCCTTCCCCTTCCCTTCCCCGCAACAGACACCCTGTGAGGTAGGTGGGGCTGAGAGAGCTCTCTCAAGAACTGCCCTTGAGAGAACAGCTCTGAGAGAACTTGTTACCAGTGTTCCCTCTAGGCTGAGTTAGTGTGAGCTAGCCCACAGATTTTTAGCCTTCAGCTCACACATTTTTGTCTCAGCTCAGGAAGGATGGCTCCAGAGCAAACTAACTTACGCAGTAACCAGATTGCTCACTCACAACTTTAATGCCAGTAGCTCACAAAATAGAATTTTTGCTCACAAGACTCCACAGCTTAAAGGGAACACTGCTTGTGACTGACCCAAGGTCCCTCCAGCAGCTGCATGTGGAGGAGTGGGGAATCAAACCTGGTTCACCCAGATTAGAATCCGCACTCTTAACCACTACACCAAACTGGCTGTCCCTGGGGAGGGACCTCGCCGTGGCATAGTGTCATCAAGGTTGCCAGCCTCCAGGTGGTGGCCTGAGATCTCCGGGGATTACAATTGACCTCCAGGCTCCGCCTCCCAAATGTTTCTATGAGCTCCCTCCCCTCCCTAGGCTCCACCCCCCAAATGTCCAGGGATTTCTCAACCCGGAGTTGGCAACCCTAGGTTTGTGGCTTTGCACGACTGGCTGGAAGCAGCTGCGGCCTATTAAACGGAATCTCCCTCTGAGAAGCGAATGAATAATCCACGGGGTGCTCAAGTGGCGGGGCCCGCTACCCCCTCTTGCTGGGAGATTGCTTTCAAGGTGCATTCCCCAGCACCACAACCCCTCCGGTTGCTGGCCGGGCACAAGCTGCGCAAAGAGCCCCCCGGGGGAGGCAGGGCAGCAGGCGCTCAGGCCTTGGGCTTTGCATTAAAGCAGCCGGCGCTCCCTGGTGCCGGGACCGAGCAGCAGGCAAAGCTAATGCGCGATGCAATATTTAGCACCTCGTTGAGAGGCGGGAGGACACGTCAGCCCTCCTCAAAAGATGCTTTGCAGGGGGGGGCTTCTCCCCAGCTAGGGGTGGCGCAAGCGTTGCACTCGGATGGGAGCAGGGATGCTGCATATCTAGGGTTAAACCAACACAATAGAACTACTGCAAATAGTGCAAACCATGCAAATTCTAATTTGTATTAATGCAACAATATTGAGTCCAATCCATTGTACACTTATGTTTTACAGAAATAAGGACGTCACAAGATGAAATGAAGACGTCAGCAGACGAAACTGGATGAACTCCCCCCCGGAGTTAACATTCGTTTCGAGGTCTCTTTTTCATACATAAGAACTCAGCTGTGCATCCACATGAACACGAATCTTCCAAATTGGACTTTCCTTTGCTCCTATACGTTTAGAAGTTACTCACAAACAGCTCTTTGCCATAATATCAAAACCGGGCTGATACCTTCAATATTGTTGCATTAATACAAATTAGAATTTGCATGGTTTGCACTATTTGCAGTAGTTCTAATTGTGTTGGTTTATGTCATACTGCAACCCCCTTCATTTGTTGTGTTGCATATCTAGGGTTGCCAACTTCAGCTGGAGAAATTCCTGGAGATTTGGGGAGGGTGGGGTTCGGGAAAAGGACCTCAGCAGAATATACTGTCATAGAGTCCACCCTCCAAAGCAGCCATTTCCTCCAAGAAGAGAATTCCAGAGAGTAGCTGTCGAGGTTGCCAACTCCAGATTGAGAAATAACTGGAGATTTGGGGAGTTTGACCTTGGGGATGGGGTAGGGCAGTGGTGGCGAACCTACGGCACGGGTGCCAGAGGTGGCACTCAGAGCCCTCTCTGCGGGCACGTGTGTCATCGTCCCAGGCAGGCCCAGACCATCATTAATGTGTCGAATTCTCTGCCAAATAATTTTAAGTAAATGAAAGCATTTGGGATTGCTTTCCTTACTTTGTTTGGATCATCTTAAGTTAATGTAGGTTTTTTTCTAAAGTAAAACCTCAGGATTCAGGTTAAATGGCCATGTTGGCCCTTTGCGATAAATAAGTGGGTTTTGGGTCGCCGTTTGGGCACTCGGTCTCTAAAAGGCTCGCCACCACTGGTGTAGGGGGAAGAAGTAGAGGAAGAAGACCACCCTGCTGGGAAATACTTGGAGAGTTAGGGGGTGGAGCCTGAGGAGGGCGGGGCTTGGGAAGGGGAAGGACCTCATCAAGGTACAGTGCCATAGAGGCTCCACCCTCCAGAGCAGCCGTTTTCTCCAGGTAAACTGGTCTCTGTTGCCTGGAGATCAGTTGTAGCAGCAGATCTCCAGCCATTCCCTGGAGGTTGGAAACCCTACTGTTGGGGCCCAAAGCCTACCCCTTGAAGCAACATCTCAGGGGCTTGGCTTGGACCACGTCCCAGGGGAATATAGGCATCCCTTGCTTGGGGCAGCACAAGACCTTGAACTTAGCTGGGGCAGGACAGGTTTGCCAGCTCTGGGGTGGGGAATACCTGGAGATCTGGGAGGCGGAGCCCGGGGGGGTGGAGCCTGGGGAGGGTGGAGTTCGGAGAGGGGCCTCAGCAGGGTATGAAGCCACAGAGTCTACCCTCCAAAGCTGCCGGTTCCTCCAGGGGAGCTGATCTCTGTGGCCTGGAGTTCAACTGTAATAGCAGAAGATCTCCAGGTGCCACCTGGAGAATGCCAAACCTCAGGCAGCCTGTTTGGTGTCGTGGTTGAGTGCGCGGACTCTAATCTGGGACAACCGGGTTTGATTCCCTCACTCCTCCACTTGCAGCTGCTGGATGACCTTTGGGCAAGCCACAGTTCTGGCACAGCTGTTAAGAACATAAGAACAAAGTTCCTACAAACTGCGGAAGAGAGAGAAGAAGAAGTAAAGGCTGAAGGACTCTGAATTGTGCCTTTGAGAACTTTGGTGCCTTTGAGAACTTTGGTTCTAGGGGATGATGGGGGGCACTGTTATTGGGCAATTAAATGTAACTGGGGATGGTTAAAAGGGTTAAAAGATTGACACAGTTCATAAGAAGTACAAAGATGAAAAGTCTGAAGTATAAAAAGCTAGTTGGAGATTTCCTCTCTTGGGTTTTTAGTTAGTAGTGGGTTCTTTACTTTCTCCCTTATATGTAGCTTTCCCTTTCCCTTTTTTCTGTTCTAGTTTTTGTAGTGTTTAAAAAATCAATGAAAAATCCCCTCCGGGGGCTTAAAAAAAAAAGAGAGAGAGAAGCCAATGTTGGATCAGGCCAAAGGTCCATCCAGTCTAACACTCTGTATCACACAGTGGCCAGAAATACCAGGTGCCATCAGGAGGTCTACCAGTGGGGCCAGGACACTAGAAGCCCTCCCACTGTTGACTCCCCCCCAAGCACCAAGAAGACTGGCAGGGGATGGGGCAGGGGATTCTCACAAGAGCAGTTCTCAAGAGAGCTCTCTCAGCCCCACCGACCTCACAGGGTGTCTGTTGTGGGGAGGGGAAGGTGAAGGAGTTTGTCAGCCGCTCTGAGACGCCGAGTGAAGGGCGGGGGTATAAATCCAATCTCCTCCTCCTCTTCCAAACCACTAGGAGCCTTTCTGCAGCTATGTGCGCGTGCGGGTCATCTGCCAGGGATTATACAGAACTGTGCCACTCCAGGTGGGACCTGGGGAATCCCCTGGAAATACAACTCACCTCCAGACTACAGAGGCCAGTTCCCCTGGAGGGAATGGCTGCTTTGGAGGGTGCATTGTACATCACTGAAGTCCTCCCCAGCCTCCACCCCCAAATTTCCCAACCTGGATCTAGCAACCCTACGCCCCATTCCCTGCCAGTGGTCAGGGGGATGCGGCAACCCTAATACACCTGAGCAGGGAAATGGAGCAAAAACGTCCCTCTGGCTGGCAGGGCCGTAGCTAGGATTTTTACTTTGGGGGGGGCATTTAAATAAGTCGAGGGGCACCCCCACGCACACACCCCAGGCTGTGTCAGGAGCGACAAGGGAGAAAAAGTTTTAAAGAATGAGTAAAAGGTAAAGGTTCCCTTGCTCAAAAGCCAGTCGAGTCCGACTCTAGGGTTGCGGTGCTCATCCCCATTTCAAAGCCGAAGAGCCAGCGCTGTCCGAAGACGTTTCCGTGGTCATGTGGCCGGCATGACTAAACACCAAGGCGCAGAGAATGCTGCTACCTTCCCACCAAAGTGGTACCTATTTATCTACTTGCAATTTCTTGCTTTTGAACTGCTAGGTTGGCAGGAGCTGGAACTAGAGGCGGGAGCTCACTCCGTCATGTGGCACACTCGGGTCTCGAACCGCTGAACTACTGACCTTCCACAGCCTGCAGTCAGACCGTGGAGTCCAGCAGTTTGCCACCAGCCAGAAGCCCCCAGGGAAGCTCACGGGCAGGCCTGGAGTAGGGAGCAGATGTGCCCCGTGGCATGCCTCGCCTGCAGCCAGCCGGAGGTACACAGCTCTGCATGGCGGTGGCATGCACAAAAAATAAAATAAACCGGCTGGATGGGAAGTCGGGGGGGGGCGAACGGTAAGTCAGGGGGCCCAGCCCCAAGATGCCCCACTGTTGCTACAGGCCTGCCAGCTGGCCTTTCTAACATGACCGTCAAAGTGCAGGGAATCCACATCCTCTCTGTCTTCCTTTGCAATCCGCCGTCCCAGGCTTCTGCTCAGCAAATGTGTCCTTGGGAGGGGAAAGTGGACCCTGCTGCCTCCTGCCAATTGCCGTTTCAACCAGATGGAAAAATACATGGCAGGCGGCTGCTGGCATTCTTTCCAAAGGCCCTGAGATAATATTGCAGCCGTAAACACCCCGCCAAGCTGCTTGGCTGGAGTCGAGGCTACCTACAGAGTGCACTTCCCGAAGAAATAGCTTTGCAGGGCGATTCCGTGCAAGGTCCCTGCCGTCTACTCCCCTTGATTTCCGTTGGCTTAGACTGGAGTCACTCTGCATAGGAGCGGACGTTTACACTGCAGTCCTGGGCGTACGGCCTCAGAAGTAAGTCCCGCTACTCCCCGTGGGGCTTATTCCCACATCGACGTATACATGTCGGTAGCCTCAGTCCCTCGGAACATGCTGAATGCTCCACGCATTCCCATATTGTAATTCAGAGCAATTTGTTTCAAAACTGACCCATTGCCGATGATCCCAGGGGCATTCTGCACATGTTGCGTGGCGCTCTATAATTAAATACTAATTACAATCACATGCCGCATCGCTCCTTTGAAACCGCTCAACTCTACCGAGTCAGACCACCGATTCCTCAGTGTTGTCTATTCTTCTGACCAGGGCTTTTTTTGTAGAAAAGGTCGAGCAGGAACTCATTAGCATAATAGGCCACACCCAGCAGCAGAAACTCATTAGCATATTAGGACACACCCCTGACTGCACCACTCATTAGCATATTAAGCCGCGTTCCCATGTTACTAGAAGTGTGCTCATCCAGCCACACCCACCTTTTGCTTCTTATTCTGTTTACCTTGTTTGTTGTCCAAACCCAGGGCCTTTTTTTGTAGCAGGAACTCCTTTGCATGTTAGGCCACACACCCCTAATGTGGCCAATCCTAATGAGTTTCTGCTGTTGGGTGTGGCCTATTATGCTAATGAGTTCCTGCTGGGTGTGGCCAACTTGGGAGCCAGCCGGAACTCCGTTCCTGTGCGTTCCTGCCCAAAAATAGCCCTGCTTCTGACGCTCGGTGGCTCTCCAAGGCCTTTTCTAGCCCCATCGCTTGGCATCCTTTCGACTGGACATGCCGGGGACTGCCTTTGGGACCTTCTGCATGCAAAGCATCCAGACACCTGTATGGACTTTCCATATTCAAACACTGGCATACTGAATCCCCCTTCCCCCCTTTTGAAAGGGTTACCTTTGTTAATAAGCATCTAAGGAAATAACAATCAAGTATCCGCTTGCCAAATCTGCATCCTCGTGCTGATAAGACTTGCCACCTGTATGGCACACTTCCAGGTGCTTGCATATATTACCTCCTCGCAACCCTTATGATTACTCTGAAAGGCACGGCCAGGGCCGTATTGCAAGTGGAGTGGGAGACAGAGGGCGAGGGAGAGATGGGCCCTCTGGCTAAGTTCACAGCAGAAATGAGATTCGCAGCCAAGACCTCCCACATCCCAGCCCCTCTGAAGAAGAAGAAGAAGAAGAAGAAGAAGAAGAAGAAGAAGAAGAAGAAGAAGAAGAAGAAGAATTATTATGATTCACTCGGAGTCTCAGAGCAGCTTACAAACTCCTTTCCTTTCCCCTCCCCACAACAGACACCCTGGGAGGTAGCTGGGGCTGAGAGAGCTCTCTTGAGAACTGCTCTTGAGAGAACAGCTCTGAGAGGAGGAGAAGAGGAGGAGATTGGATTTATACCCTGCCCTTCATGACCCAAAGGTGTCTCAGAGTGGCTTACAAACTCCTGTCCCTTCCCCTCCCCACAACAGACACCCTGTGAGGTAGGCAGGGCTGAGAGAGCTCTGACAGAAACTGCTCTTTTTCAAGAACAGCTCATCAGAACTACGGCTTGCCCAAGGTCATCCAGCCGGGTGCAAGTGGAGGAGTGGGGAATCAAACCCCTAATCTACCAGATTAGAGTCCGCGCACTTAAACCACTACACCAAACTGGCTCTCATAACCTGGACCCTTCCAACAATACCCATGGTTTGCAATGCTGGGGAGGGGCCCCAGTGGAAATCAGAAGAGAGTGTGAACATCTGCTAGCTGTGTTCTGCAGTGAGAATGTGCTTCAGAATCACCCCAATTTGAAATTTGTTTCAAAATTTTTTATAAGCTACAGTTATCTGATGCACAAGTGGAAGTTTGGTTGTGGACATTTTATTTATTTACTGCATTTCGACCCCACCTTCCTCCCCAGTGGGAACCCCGGGTTCCTTACCTAATTCTCCCCTTCTCCAATTCACCCTCACAACAACAACCCTGTAAGGTAAACAAGGCTGAAAGTGTGTGACTGTCCCATGATCACCCAGCAGGCTTCCATGGCCGAGTGGGGATTCCAACTCTGGCCTTCTAAGATCCTAAGCCGACACTCTAACTAACCACTGCACCACACAGACTTTCTGGCAAAATCGAAGGATAACCAGCGCAGCCCCATTCTGTCCTGTCTGTCAGTGACATGGTGGGTTTGGACTCCAGCTTAGTGATGCAAAAGGCTGGTGGGCGGGTGGGGGGCGGCTCACCTTTCAGGCAGGATAGACTAAGGCCCATGTTTTCATCCTTTTAGCATGTGAGACACATTAAAAATGCCGACATCCACATCTGCTCCTTTGCCGCATTAACACTGGAAAAGAAGGAAGAAAGAAGACATTTTTAGAAGGTTCCACATAGAGAAAAATGTTTCCTTAGCTGTTGCAGATTTCCCGGGTTGTATGGCCGTGATCTTGGCACTGTAGGAGCTGACGTTTTGCCAGTAGCTGTGACTGGCATCCTCAAGGGTTTAACACAGAAAGATGGAGTGTCAAGGTGAGAAGGAAAATGGTAGTCAAGGTGAGAAGGAAATGCGTCTCACCTTGACACAGAGAGTACTCCATCTTTCTGTGTTATACCTCTGAGGATGCCAGTCACAGCTACTGGCGAAACATCAGGTCCTACAGTGTCAAGACCACAGCCATACAACCCGGGAAATCTGCAGCAGCTGATGAACTCCGGCCGTGAAACTCTTCGACAACATATTTTAAAATTCTCCCCTTCCTTTTCACTTATGCCCAGCATCGCTCCATGCTTTGGAAGACCAAGTATTTATTGCTAGGGATGAGTAGATCCTCCCCAAACTTCCATGAATATGTTATGTGTGCCGTTTACCATAATATTCAGGTTGTACCTTTTTGGGGGGTGGGAGGGGAAATGTGAGCTAAACATATAAGTTGAGAGAAGAAAAACTTGTGCTTACGGCCTCAGGGACTAGTGGTGGTCGAAAGCTATCAGTACCATCCCCAGGACAGGCAGGACACCTAGGAGGAGTAACCCAACTAAAATTAACCAACATGAGTGTTCCGCAGATGTCGCTGAAAGATCTAAATAAAATGATCCAAGAGAGTGTGACACAAGCAGTGTCTCCAGGCAATGAAATTTACGGTAGAGAATACTCTACCCGCACTAATTTAAAAAGAAATAGACCCTATACGTTCTAAAATGGATGACCTAAAAATTCAAATCAAAACTGAAACGAAGGAAATTAAAAAAAACCCAAATATTAGAGAATAAACAAGAAATCATAAATATTTCTACTAATCAGGGGAAATTAAAAGAAAAAAATTAGGGACTTAGAGTTAGATGTCCAGGAAATCACGAGTAAGAACGAGAGGATGGAAGATGCGATCGTATGTTTGGAAATGGACAAAGCAGAACTGATTATAAGGTGTCAGAATATACCGGAGACTATAGATAAAAATCTTAAAGAAGAAATCGCGTGTACTCTAGCTGAATTAGCATACAACTTCATGGGCTCCTGATTAGTGCACACTTAGGAGAGGGGCTGTGGCTCAGTGGTAGAGCATTTGCTTGACATGCAGAAGTTGCCAGGTTCAATTCCTGGCATCTCCGGTTAAAAGGATGTGGTAGTACGTGATGGGAAAGACCCCCACCTGAAACCCTGGAGAGCCACTGCCAGTCTGAGTAGACAAAGCCGATCTTGATGGGCCAAGGGTCTGACTCAGTTAAAAGCAACTTCACGGGTGTGCATGCATCCACTGATTGAATCTGAGCACACAGACAAAGAAAAAGAATCCTGATGTGACTGAGTCAAGATTCCTTTTTGTGTGCGTTGAAATTAAATCAGTGTGCACATGTGCTGGTGTGCACTTGTGTGAAATGCAAACCGGACGTCCAATCAGACTGCTCATTCACACAAAATCTGAAAAACCAACAACAGAAGAATGGCAGACTCCTCACTGATGCCACTTCGGAACAAGATTAGCTCTTTCAAAACTCACAAAATCTGGGGAGAAATTTGGACAGAGAGAATTTTCTAAGGATTCGTAGCTGTATCTTTGAAGGAATTCTGCGGCCTCTGATACTTCCAAATACACACATTCCACCAGTAGAAAACACCATCAAAGATTGGCAAAACACTATATTAAACAATTATAAAGTTGGTGGTGTCACAACAACAACATTTATGCATATTGTAACTATATTAAGGCATAAGATACAATATTTCCTCCTTTGAAGATAAGACATAAAGTTCATGTTTTCAGTGTAACTTGATAACTTGATAGGAGGAGTCCACATAGTTAGTGGTGAATTTAGTTAATTATTTAATTGTTTCTGTATCTCTGTGTATTTTATATTGGTTTTATTGTTATTATTGGGCGTATGCCCCTGTTAGCCGCCCTGAGCCTCCGGGGAGGGCGGGATATAAGTTTAAATAAATAAATAAATAACATATTCCAGACAGCCTTTGCAAAGATATTCTAGATATTTGGAAAATACGTTTCCTTTGACCTTCCTTGAGCCAGTTTGGTGTAGTGGTTAAGTGTGCGGACTCTAATCTGGGAGAACCGGGTTTGATTTCCCCTCTCCTCCACTTGCAGCTGCTGGATGACCTTGGGCAAGCCATAGTTCTGGCACAGCTGTTCTTGAAAAAAAGAGCATTTTCTGTCAGAGTTCTCTCAGCCCCACCTACCTCACAGGGTGTCTGTTTTGGGGAGGGGAAGGGAAAGGAGTTTGTAAGCCGCTCTGAGACTCCCTTGGGTAGCGAAGGGCGGGGTATAAATCCAATCTCTTTTTTTTCTTCTTCTTCTTGCCAGCTTTGTGAGTGGAACTCTTGGGACTCTTGTGACACTAGTCTTTCCCCTTGTTGTTTGGATTTACTGCCTCTGATACTTCGACTGCTTCCAGAGTAACACAAGATGAGACCATAAAAAGAAGAATAATACTATTTGGGAGACCTCAAGCCCTAATCGTATAGCAAGGAAGGTCCCTTCCTGGATCATAAAGGTTCTGGCCTAAACCAATGGTATCCATCCTACACATCACAGAGGGCAGCATTTGCAAATACCATCAACCCAAAGAGCCACATTTCCATCCCAAGCATGAGGCCTGCACCTCATGGAGGCTAGAAGCTTTCTCTTTCCTCAGTGGCAACTGTACAAAGGTGGGAACCAACTGTCAACCATAGTTCCCACTGGGAAAGAGCCTTGCCTACATTCCTGGAAAACGGGGTGAGTGCCACATCAGGGAACGGTGCACAGAAGAGCCACAGGTGGGTCGTCAAAGAGCCACATGTGGTTCCTGGACCAGCAAGTGAACATCTCCGGGCTAGATTGTCTCTTGAAGCACCTTTGTTCTGACCACATGCTCACCCACTGGTGATTCCAACATGATGAATGTATGAACGATGCTCCAAGTATCACTCCATGCACAAGGTTACATCAACGATCAGGTCGGGAAGGAGGCAGGTTAGCGTGGACATCACATGCAGCAGATTGTCCGTGCAGCCGCACTTAAGCACCATCCACAAAATATGATCCACGACTATAGTCCACTCACTTTATCAAACTGCCAAGTAGTCACATGGCCCTTATGACAGTCCTAAAAGAGGCTGTTTTTTTTTCACTAGGCGGAAATCAGACAAAAATTTGAGAAGCCACCCAAGAATCAATGGAGAGGCCACGATTGCTGGAAAGGGAGACAGAAAACAGACTCTGGACAGCTAGATGCCCTTGACTTAGGTAAAGGTTTCCCTTGCTCGAAAGCCAGTCGAATCCGACTCTAGGGTTGTGGCGCTCATCTCCGTTTCCAAGCCGAAGAGCCAGCGCTGTCCAAAGACGTTTCTGTGGTCATGTGGCAGCATGACTAAACGCCAAGGCGCACGGAATGCTGTTACCTTTCCCACAGAAGTGGTACCTATTTATCTACTTGCACTTCCTTGCTTTCGAACTGCTAGGTTGGCAGGAGCTGGAACCAGAGACGGGAGCTCACTCCGTCATGCGGCACTCAGGTGTCAAACTGCTGACCGACCGACCTTTCAGACTGCAGTTCAGCGTCTTAACCACTTGAGCCACCGCAGCCCTTGACTTACTTCTGCCAAATTAACATCCTTGGTGGGAGGGCGGGGTAAAAGTTTGATAAGTAAATAAATAAATAAATAATTTTTAAAAAAATGCATGCTGTTTGTCACCTGCCTTTCCTTTTGAGACTCCAGGTGGATTACACAGCACAAGTCACTGCAATCAGTAAGGTGAAGCATCTAATAAGCAACGTGACAGGACGTGGATTTTTGAACTCTAGAACACACATAAATATTACTAAGTGTGACAAGTTAGGCGAGCCGTAAATGGTATTACGTCAGTGGAAAGACAATGCACCGAGAACAAGATAATGCATATAGCAATGGATAACGTGTACCACAGCCGGCAGTAAAACCCGCAGACCCGTTCACCTCCTCGAAACATCTCCTGAAGCATTCGCTTGTCATATAGCCCTATCACCTTTATAAAAATGCCGAACAGTAGCCAAGGCATAATAGTCCCATAATATGGAGAAAAGTGCGATTGCAGTCTTCTGGGATGCAACGGAGAAATTCCCAGGGTGTTGCGGATCACACAGCAGTCTTTCAGCCCAGAGAACAGCTGAGAAGTGGCCCCTACCCCCTTCTCCACTATGTTGGCCATAACAGAGCCAGGCACCATCACAAGATGTCACGGGGCGGAACCAGGCGACGTCACAGCGTGGCTCATTTAGTTCCAAAATCTATGCCGCTCCACATAAACGTCTGAGTTGTGCAGGCCTTTTTTCTTTTCTGGGGGAACACGCCAGAACGGAGTTCCGGAACCTCTTCGACAAAATTCTCTTAAAGATCTTTAAAAGTTCATGAGTTTTCAGTATACAGATTGACGTGGTGGAGTTCGGCGGCGGCGATGGTATCAGCAATGGCGGCGGCAGCGGTGACGGCGGCACAGCGGTGTGGTGGCGCGATGCGGCAATCCCTGGTGGCCGATGGAGACAGCAGCACCCAGCACTCGGCGTCCATCGACGGTGGAGGCGGAGCGACGGAGAAGCGCACGGGAGCATGAGCGGCGCAGGCGCAGCGGAGCCGGACACGGACAGAGCTGAGCCGGGGCTGCCGCGGGCCGTGCGCCGGAAGATCAACACCGGGGAAGACTGACCGCAGATGCACGCTGACTCAGTGGACCGCCGAGGAGAGCCGTGAACAGCGAACCCACCCGGGTGCTGGTAGGCAGCCCCATCCCCTGAATAATGTGGCCATAGAATTAGGAGCAATCTGTGCTTGCAACACAA
>NW_015159723.1:568108-572283 GCF_001447785.1 Gekko japonicus | reverse complement strand
TGGACCACATCACCCCAGGCCCTCCTGTCTTCCGTCGTGCTCCGGAGTTTGCTTAATTCCATGTTTGTTGCCTTACTGGAGAGTAAGCCTTACTGAACACAGTGGAGGTTACACCCCAGCAAAACCTGCACAGAATGAGTCCGTCGGTCCAGTTTGTCATTGCATCCATTGTCTGCCGTACACCATTTAACTGTGTGCTTTCAGTTCAAGTCTAGTGGAATATTCAAGCATGGCTTTTGACCCAGGCAAATCACTGCAAAGCTTATCAGGAAGAACATGTTCCATTTCTGCTATCTTTACAAGGTGGTTCAAGTCAGGGGAACCTGTCAATATCAGTGGGCTTTAACAGAGGTTTGCATTTAATGATTAACTTCTGATTAGCGGGCAACAAGCTATAAATGTTTGGATGTTTTATGTGCAGCTTGACATTTTGCCCTCGTACACGTGGGTGGAAACTTACACACACCTCAGTGCACCTGAGCTCCCAAGAAGAGACCATTGAGGTTTTGACTCGGGGTCAATATCCTGAATCCTCAACCCTTTTCCACACACTGGTTTCCGATGCGCTTTCTTGCTGTTTCTGGTGGTCATTCTGTAGGGGGAGGTCATCACAGAAGAGACGCACAGCAGGCGAAAGAGCATCTCTCATCTGGACCCGTTTAAGTTTACACGCATGGCAGGAATAGGGGAGCTTTTGAGACTCACGGGGTTCAGAGTTCCAACAACGAGTTCTGTGGAATTCAAAACTTTCATCTCTCATTAAAATCGCCATTTACATGCTTTCGGTGGAACTGCCACAAGAACGCTGTGCCCTTAATAGCCTGGTGGTGGAAAGTGCTGCCAAGTGTAGCAACCCAGGAATTCCCTCGTGGTCCCCTATCCAAATATTAACCAGGGCCGACCCTGCTTAGCAGCTGAGATCTGATGCGATCAGGCTAGCCTGGGCCATACAGATCAAAGCAGAGATGAGCAGAGGTGAGCAAGAACAGAGCAGAGATGAGCAAGAACTCGTGGGCACCCCATGAAATTGCTGAGCAGTAGGGACTCTGGGGCAAGTGATGCTCTGTCTTCTTGGTGCTTGGGGGGGGGGTCAACAGTGGGAGGGCTTCTAATGTCCTGGCCCCACTGGTGGACCTCCTGATGGCACCTGGTATTTCTGGCCACTGTGTGATACAGAGTGTTGGGCTGGATGGGCCTTTGGCCTGATCCAACATTGGCGTCTCTTATGTTTGCCATTACCCGCCACTGTGTAGCAGCCCTGGAATTCCTTGGTGGTGTTTTTTAAAATAATTGTATGATTTTAAGTTGTATTTACGTTTGTATGGAAGCCGACCTGAGCCTCCTCTGCGGGGAGGGCGGGGTATAGATTTGATAAATAAATAAATTAATTAAATAACCAGGGCCGACCTTGCTGTCAGGCCCCTGCAGCAATCAGTTCCCAACAACTCTCTTGCAAAGAAGTGAAGTTTATTGAGACATTGAAGTATGCAGATTATCTTTACGCATCTCGTGTCAGAACTGGCAATAAGCGCGCGAAGCAAGCAGATATACATAACTCAAGCCAATCACAGAACAGGTAAAAGCCCACCAAAGCTAACGGGGTCTAGTTTCCCAGGAGAAAGCTGGCACTAGACACCGAGGCCAGACGCTCATGTTACAGTGATAAAGAAACACTGAAGGCACAGAGAAAGGAAACCTAAAATTCTGGAGGCACCCCCCTCACTCCATGGCAGCTACAGGCTTAGCTGACGCCTGCTTAGCTACCGAGATCTGGCTAGCTTGGGTCATACAAGGCAGGGCCCTTAGCAGCCTGGCTCCCTCCAACTCTATGCTGGAAATACCAGACTTCTGCATGTAGAAAAGATATTAGAGACAGCTGTTTTTTCCCTTGGGGAAAAAAAGTGCCAACTGGATCCCACATGTCAGTATTTGTAAGTTCCTTTCATTTGTAAGTAATTCTGCCTCTACAAGCGTGAGACGAGAGACCCTGCAACCGGTCTCTAATAAATGGTGAGCAAACAGGAATCCCGCAGTTCCAGTCTGTGTCCTTTCCCCTGGTTTTAACTTACTTCCACCAGAGAGCAATCCTAAGTGGTCTACTCAGACACTTACTTGGGTCTAGTCACTGGTGCTTCCTCCCAGGAAAGTGTTCTTAAGACTGCTAATCGCTGGATTTGAGTAGAATTCCACACTAGCCTCCATTACCGGGGCAGTTAACAACATTTGGAACAGTTAACAGATTGTAGAAACTGCATATTCATCTTCAGTTTTTTGCAAACCAGTCCCTAAAAGAATCAACAGAACTTCCCGTTCTTCTCCCCAGTTACAGACTATTTATTTGCCCAAATGAAAGGCCCTGTTGCCAGCAGACGCTTGGATTTTGTCAGGTCTGAGGAGCAGCCGTCAAGACGGTTTCTCTAGTCCTCTGCAAAAGTGAAATGAAACGCCACACAGATGGTGGTCCAGACTTAACCTCAGCATCCAGTTCCAGATCCTGACCAAATGGTTGAAATAAGCCTGCCATGTTCCAGAAAGGAAGAGTCAGAGAACTGGACTTGAGAGGCATGTTAAATGACAACAGGATCTTAGCATCCTCTTGTTCCTTAAAATCTTCCACCCTATAATTGCTAGAAATTCCACTCACTCAAACCTTTGCATCATTTCCTGCTTGACCAATGGCCAACTCAGGCCATGAATGTATTTACTGACAATGAGCCAACGCCCACTTTTTAAAAGAGGCAATTGAGTAAACTTTGCAGGATGCTTTGGCTATCCTAAAGCTGCAGATGAATTGCAAAGGTGTTGGGGTGTGTGTGTTAAAAGACTCCTGCCAATCATACCCCCCCCCCAGCACTGCCCTAAAACAACAGATAGTCATTCAGCAGCTGCCCGCATGCATGAGAAGGCAGATAACCCCTTGGCTGGGCAAAGCTATCGGAAATCAATGAAGCCACATAAACGGCTGTGAATATCAATATCCTCATTTTTAACCACTTAATTTTCTAAGAATGCAGACCCACCTCCGTCCTTACCTTGCCAGCGCAACCACAAGACCAAAAGGGAAAAAAAAACACCCTCTGCGAGTTCAGAAAACAGGCTTGCAAAAGCTACCGAGGACGTTTGCTCCTAGACCTCGGTGTGAGCATCGTAGCCCTGGCTTCGGGTGAGTGCAAAGCTACTCCACACGCTTTGTGTCGGAAGTCCACTGGGACAATCGCATCATGCGCGAGAAAAAGTGTTCAGGCTCCCCCTCCTTCGTTCATTGCAATGGAACTTCCATGAAGAAGTTTCCTGGTACTCTTGGTCTCTTTTTCCACTCCCACTCAACCCCCCCCCCTTCTAGACGCCTCCTGGGTGAATTTGTTTTCCATCCGGGGAACCAACAAAACTTTGTACCTGTGCAAATTAATAGCTGATGCAGCACAGAGGCGAAGATGCTCTGAGTGGAACCTGCTGCATGACACACACACACACACAGACCCCATGCAGAAGATAATCACGGACGAGTGACCCCCCCCCCTTCTAGACGCCTCCTGGGTGAATTTGTTTTCCATCCGGGGAACCAACAAAACTTTGTACCTGTGCAAATTAATAGCTGATGCAGCACAGAGGCGAAGATGCTCTGAGTGGAACCTGCTGCATGACACACACACACACACAGACCCCATGCAGAAGATAATAATGGATGAATGATCTCGGAATCCCGGGTTCCAGTTTCCAGTAACGATGGGGGAAAGGCAAGGGGCTGGGTTCGAATCTCTTCTCTCCCCAGCTTTGGCATTACGAGTCCCAACTTCGCGGCTGCAGCTTTTCAGAGGCACGGCTGAATCCAGGTCCGCTCAGAACCCCCTACCACCGCCCTTATTTCAGCACTGTCTTTTTCAAGGGCGGCCGCAGGCAAGCCGAGCGAATCCGGCCTCCGCCCTGCAGCCCCCAGCCCCATCCGGGACGAATAACAGCGTCGCCCTACCTTACAGGGCTGTCGTTGCACGAATGGCGAGGCGGGCGGCGGGGAGAGTCCAGCGGGCTCTCTCGAAATGCTCGGCGGCGGTCACGGCCAGACAGGCAGTGCTGCAGAACTGGCGGGAGGGGGCGGTTAGCAAAGACCCCCCCCCCAAAAAAAAAAAACCCCCCGGCAGGGCCCGGCTTTTCCCTCCCCCCCCCCCCCCCCCCCG